>NC_069500.1:380828005-381128005 GCF_027579735.1 Bombina bombina
ATCCCACTTTACCCTTTCAGAAGATGACCGCTCCAAGGGTGGTCTACCGCAGAGCAAGGAACCTGAGGGACATCCTGGTTAAAGCTGATCCTGTGAATCACTATAAAAAGGAAACATGGCTCAAGTCATCCAAGAGAGGTTGCTTCCCCTGTGGGAGTTGTACAACATGTAACAGTATGTGCAAAGGGGACACTTTCCAACACCCTCACAAAAACCAACGGTTTAAAATAAACCATCGTCTCAGTTGTACCAGCACCTTTGTGATCTATATGCTATCTTGTCCATGTTCACTTATCTATATAGGAAAAACAATAACTTCCTTCCGCGACAGGATGGCAAATCATCGCCACGCCATTCGTGAAGCCCTGAAAGATGGTGACTCGGATCAACCGGTGGCACGCCATTGTGCAAAATTCAAACACCCGGTGTCAAGCATTAGATCAATGTTGATTGATCACATCCCACCAAACCCAAGAGGTGGTGACAGAGGAAAAAAACTACTCCAATGTGAGAGCAGGTGGATACATAAATTGGGAACTATGACCCCAAAGGGACTTAATACCACCTTGGATTTTAGCCCTTTTTATTAATGCTCATGCTACGGACCATATAAGTGCTTGTTTCTGTGGATGTTTCACTGTTTGGTTACTACCATACTCCTATTGGCTTGATGTGATATAAATTTAGTAAGTGTATTGATTTCTTGGTGCATATTCTGTACCATTATGGTCTTTATCTAATAATCATATGACTATGAATCTTTTCTGTATATATATTTTTTGTCATATTTTTCTGGTCCATTTTAACCTTGCTCATACGGTTGTAACATATCTTTCACTTTTTTCCTACTACACAGCAGACTCAAGTTTAGTGACCTTGTATCCATATTGTGTTTGTTGTGAGGTGGGAAAATATGATAAGATTGCACACCCTTACTGCCTCCGCCATAGCCACTTACTTTGGGACATCCAGAGCGATTCTTGCTTGATCAATTGGATTGTTTATGTTCGTTGCCTATAGCAACTGCTGCGCTTCAAGAAACTTTGTTGTTCTGAACATGCGCAGAGTATTCCCTGGTGTTCCCCTGGTACCTGGCTTATTCGTCGACGTAACGCCTTGGACGTTGTCATGACAACGCCGTGCTATGCGTCATCACGCTAGGCACGGCTATCGTGTCAGCGTGACGTAGCGTTCAGCTGTTTGAACGAACAGGCATTAGGATTGGCGGCAAAGGCTAAGTGGGGTTATTTTCTATCTTCTATTTAAGGGGGTTGTTTTAAATGTATGTCAACTGATCTGGGGTGTTTGGGTGCACTCTGTCCTTGTACTTTTTGTTGTATAACATTGACAAAGGCACAATGCAGTGCTGAAACGTTTGTTGTCTTTTAAACTGATGTAATAAATTCTAGTTTTACTGCAAAGACCAGTGGGCTGCCTGCTTCTTGGAGAGTATATATATATATGTGTGTGTGTGTATGTATATTTATATATATATATATATATATATATATATATGCATGTATGTGTGTGTATATATATATATATATATATATACCGGTATATATATATATTTATATATATATATATATATATATATGTGTGTTTATATATATATATATATATATATATGTGTGTGTGTGTGTGTGTGTGTGTATATATATATATATATATATATATATATATATGTGTGTGTGTGTGTATATATATATATATATATATATATATATATATATATATTATTCTTTATTTACAAAGCGCTAACAGATTCCGCAGCGCTGCCCATGGGTTCAAGGATAACAGTACAACGGAGAAACAATACAATAAAAGACAAAATTTTACAGACAAATACAGGGGGAATTGAGGGTCCTATTCCCGTGGGAACTTACAATCTAGATGGGTAGGAGGATGGGAAACAGGAGGTGGGGACTGCAAAGGTGAGAATGATATTAGTGAGGAGATAGATGAGGGCAACTGTTAGTTAAGTGAAGTTAGTTTGTTAATAAGTTGGGGCGATAAGCTTCCCTGAACAGAAAGGTCTTTAGGGAACGTTTGAAGGAGGAGAGGTTAGGGGCAAGTCTGACAGCTCAAGGAAGTGCGTTCCAGAGGGTTGGTGCCGCACAAGAGAAGTCCTGTAGGAATGGTAGAGGTTGCAAGAAGCAGGTCATTGTTGGATCTTAGGGGGCGGGCAGGGGTATATTTGTTGATGAGTTAGGACAGGTAGGGTGGGGCAGCATTGGTGAGGGCTTTGTAGGTTAGGGTGAGAATTTTGAATTTAACTCTGCTGTGAATGGGGAGCCAGTGAAGGGAATCACAGAGAGGTGCAGCAGAAACAGAGCGTTGAGAGAGGTGGACTAGCCTGGCAGATGCATTTAGTATGGATTGGAGGGGAGAGGGGCGGGAGAGAGGGAGGCCAGTTAGTAAGTTGTTACAGTAGTCAAGTCGGGAAATTACCAGGGAGTGGATTAGCTGTTTAGTAGTTTCAGCACTCGGAAACGGACGAATTTTGGAGATATTGCGTAGGTGGTTGCGGCAGGATGAAGAGAGCAATCGGATGTGGGGAATGAAAGACAGATTTGAGTCAAGTGTGACTCCGAGGCAGTGGACTTGGGGTGATGGCGAGATAGTGGTGCCGCCAACCGTGATGGAAAAATTAGAAACTGGAGTACAGTTAGAGGGGGGAATTAGAAGTAGTTCGGTCTTGGACATGTTTATTTTTAGGTGGTGAGAAGCCATACAGGAGGAAATGCCAGTAAACAGTTGCTGATGTGAGAATTGACAAAAGGAGAGAGTGCAGGGGTGGAAAGTTAGATCTCAGTATCATCAGCATAGAGGTGATAGCTGAATCCATAGCTGTTCATAAGTTTACACAGTGAAGAAGTGTAAATAGAGAAGAGTAGAGGACCCAGGACAGAGCCTTGACGTACTCCAACAGACAGAGGCAATAGAGGTGAGGAGTCACCAGCAAAAGAGATGGAGAAGGATCTGTTAGAGAGATAAGAGTGAATCCAGGAGAGGGCAGTGTCACAGAGCCCAAGAGAGCTGAGAGTCCGTAGGAGAAGGGGCTGGTCAACAGTGTCAAAGGCAGCAGAGAGGTCAAGTAAGATGAGTATAGAGTAGTAGCCTTTTTTTTAGCAGAAAGTAGATAGTTAGTAACCTTGGTGAGGGCAGTCTCAGTTGAGTGTTGGGGATGGGAGCCAGATTGCAGGGGGTCGAGCATTGAGTTGGAGGACAGGAATTGGGTTAGGCGTTCGAAAACTAGTTTTTCAAGGAATTTTGAAGCTAGCGGGAGCAAGTGATATGGGGGGTAGTTTGCAGGGGAGTTAGGGTCAAGGGAGGGTTTTTTAAGGATAGGGTGACCTTTGCATGTTTGAAGGAGGCAGGGAATGAGCCGGTAGAAAGGGATAGGTTGAATATGTGAGTAAGAGCCGGAGTGAGGGTGGGAGACAGAGGAGGAATTAGATGTGAAGGAATAGGGTCAAGTGGGCAGGCAGTGAGGTGTAAGGAAGACAAAAGGGAAGCCACTTCACTCTCAGTGGTTGGGAGGAGGGTGCAGAGAGTGGCAGAGGGGGTGACTGGGTGCGAAGTTGGGAGATTGCAGGTTTGTGTTGGGATAGGTAGAAGAGAAGAGAAGAAGGCGCCACAATGGATCACGATCAGTTGTACTAGGTCATCACACGCACATACAAGTTGTACTTACAAATTATAAAGCACTTAAGAAGTGCCACAGAAGCCTTCTGGACCTTTTTTAGCTGCCCAGATAGCTATCCTCTTGGACTTGTAGGTATGAGGGAACTCCAAAAAAGAGTAATGACATATGATCCGTGTTCAGCAATTTAATATCCATGTCCAAAAGCTGGAATGAAAGTACTGCTCACAAAGCAGACGGTGTAGAAAGGCTACAGATAATAAATACAAAGAATGGGATATGATGTTTTGCATAAATTCAGTCGTGATGCCCAATAATATAAAACAATGTGGCTTTATTAAAATGTGATTATATCACACAACGCGTTTCCCGGTCTTGCTGACCGCTTCATCAGGTGAACATAGTGATCACATTTGTTTTATATATTAATTATCACTGTAATAGCTATATGTCACATGCCATTAGAGTGATCTGGGCCTTTGTACTCACTGTTCCTCAGCACTCTATACAGTCACACACTGTTTGAGCACTCATTTATTAATAGCAACTTAGTTGCATATTGTGAATTATTTATTTAAAAATAGAAACTGACACATTATCTCACATATCTGAGGTGTGCACACATTTTTTATATTTGCGCTTGTTTTATCCATTGTAAATCGATACCTTGTCACAGGGTTTTTGATTTTGTATTTATAGTAGGCGCATTTAACTTATTTTTCACATTTTACTTTGTATTGGGATGTTTCTTTGGATGGCAAGTGTTTTATTGAAAAAGTAGTAAGCAAGGTCTTGAGCACTGAATGGAGATGAGAGGGGTGGTGCAGGTGGGTAGAGGAGAGAGTTGAAAATGGAGAAGAGTCTTTTAGGGTTTGAAGAGTGAGTGGATATAAGAGAAGAGAAGTAGGTTTGCTTAGCTAAGCAAAGGGCAGGGTTGTAAGAGTAAAGAATGAACTTATAGTTCATAAAATCAGGTTCAGAGCGGGATTTCCTCCAGGCACGTTCAGCAGTGCGGGAGCATTTTTGTAGGTGGCATGTTTGTTGGGAGTAGAAAGTAGGCAGCAAGGTGACAGCAGAAGATTATTTATTTAGTTATAATCAGAGGCAAGAACAGACAGGCAATGTTTCGGACTCTTATCCCTTCCTCATGCCTTGCCTGACAAACATTACTTCTTTATATACACATATACCACTAGGTGGCACTGTATATCAATTAACCCTTTCTTAAACTCTTACTATGTATGCATACATATATTTATAAATAGCCCCTAATGTACAAAAATATTAATATATTAATTCATTAAATAGAGAACAACAACATATCCCTATATAGCGATGAGTATTGTTTTGTTATAGTGGGTTATGCAAGGTCAGGGCAGGATATCGTGGATGTGTGGGGGAGGCATATTTGAATAAGATTGGAGTTTTGGGGAGGGTCCACAGTGTGCAGATTTCTACTGGTGCGGCGGCGAGGGGGGGGGGAAAGTGGGTTTAGCATCTATATTAGGATTCTAAAATATATATATATATATATATATATATATATATAATCCAATACGAAACTAGCACTCACTTACCTGCTTCAACCACCGGGGTGCACTTAAAACCAGTAATGTATAATTCTCAAAAAAAGGCACTCTCCGTTTTTATAAGTAAACAATTTTACTAAAGTTAACGTTTTCGGGGTTGCCCACGTCCTCAGACTTTTACCGAAATCGTTAACTTTGTTTGCTGTGAACATTGTATGCGTGAAAATTTTGATCTATGCAAACTTAAACGTGTGTGCTAATATTTGACTTTTGGTGTCCAGACTTCTTCTATTTCATCTATATGTTTGTTAAAAAAATAAATAAAAATAAAAAATAAAGGGAAAATTAACATTTCTCCAACATAGGTGTGTCCGGTCCACGGCGTCATCCTTACTTGTGGGATATTCTCTTCCCCAACAGGAAATGGCAAAGAGCCCAGCAAAGCTGGTCACATGATCCCTCCTAGGCTCCGCCTACCCCAGTCATTCTCTTTGCCGTTGTACAGGCAACATCTCCACGGAGATGGCTTAGAGTTTTTTAGTGTTTAACTGTAGTTTTTATTATTCAATCAAGAGTTTGTTATTTTGAAATAGTGCTGGTATGTACTATTTACTCAGAAACAGAAAAGAGATGAAGATTTCTGTTTGTATGAGGAAAATGATTTTAGCAACCGTCACTAAAATCCATGGCTGTTCCACACAGGACTGTTGAGAGCAATTAACTTCAGTTGGGGGAACAGTGAGCAGTCTCTTGCTGCTTGAGGTATGACACATTCTAACAAGACGATGTAATGCTGGAAGCTGTCATTTTCCCTCTGGGATCCGGTAAGCCATGTTTATTACGATTGTAAATAAGGGCTTCAAAAAGGGCTTATTAAGACTGTAGACTTTTTTTGGGCTAAATCGATTGATTATTAACACATATTTAGCCTTGAGGAATCATTTTATCTGGGTATTTTGATATAATAATATCGGCAGGCACTGTTTTAGACACCTTATTCTTTAGGGGCTTTCCCAAAGCATAGGCAGAGCCTCATTTTCGCGCCGGTGGTGCGCACTTGTTTTTGAGAGGCATGGCATGCAGTCGCATGTGAGAGGAGCTCTGATACTTAGAAAAGACTTTCTGAAGGCGTCATTTGGTATCGTATTCCCCTTGGGGCTTGGTTGGGTCTCAGCAAAGCAGATACCAGGGACTGTAAAGGGGTTAAAGTTCAAAACGGCTCCGGTTCCGTTATTTTAAGGGTTAAAGCTTCCAAATTTGGTGTGCAATACTTTTAAGGCTTTAAGACACTGTGGTGAAAATTTGGTGAATTTTGAACAATTCCTTCATGTTTTTTCGCATTTGCAGTAATAAAGTGTGTTCAGTTTAAAATTTAAAGTGACAGTAACGGTTTTATTTTAAAACGTTTTTTTGTACTTGTTATCAAGTTTATGCCTGTTTAACATGTCTGAACTACCAGATAGACTGTGTTCTGAATGTGGGGAAGCCAGAATTCCTATTCATTTAAATAAATGTGATTTATGTGACAATGACAATGATGCCCAAGATGATTCCTCAAGTGAGGGGAGTAAGCATGGTACTGCATCATTCCCTCCTTCGTCTACACGAGTCTTGCCCACTCAGGAGGCCCCTAGTACATCTAGCGCGCCAATACTCCTTACTATGCAACAATTAACGGCTGTAATGGATAATTCTGTCAAAAACATTTTAGCCAAAATGAACACTTATCAGCGTAAGCGCGACTGCTCTGTTTTAGATACTGAAGAGCATGACGACGCTGATATTAATATTTCTGAAGGGCCCCTAACTCAGTCTGATGGGGCCAGGGAGGTTTTGTCTGAGGGAGAAATTACTGATTCAGGGAACATTTCTCAACAAGCTGAACCTGATGTGATTGCATTTAAATTTAAGTTGGAACATCTCCGCATTCTGCTTAAGGAGGTATTATCCACTCTGGATGATTGTGACAAGTTGGTCATCCCAGAGAAACTATGTAAAATGGACAAGTTCCTAGAGGTGCCGGGGCTCCCAGAAGCTTTTCCTACCCAAGCGGGTGGCGGACATTGTTAATAAAGAATGGGAAAGGCCCGGTATTCCTTTCGTCCCTCCCCCCATATTTAAAAAATTGTTTCCTATGGTCGACCCCAGAAAGGACTTATGGCAGACAGTCCCCAAGGTCGAGGGAGCGGTTTCCACTTTAAACAAACGCACCACTATACCCATAGAGGATAGTTGTGCTTTCAAAGATCCTATGGATAAAAAATTAGAAGGTTTGCTTAAAAAGATATTTGTTCAGCAGGGTTACCTTCTACAACCAATTTCATGCATTGTCCCTGTCGCTACAGCCGCATGTTTCTGGTTCGATGAGCTGATAAAGGCGGTCGACAGTGATTCTCCTCCTTATGAGGAGATTATGGACAGAATCAATGCTCTCAAATTGGCTAATTCTTTCACCCTAGACGCCACTTTGCAATTGGCTAGGTTAGCGGCTAAGAATTCTGGGTTTGCTATTGTGGCGCGCAGAGCGCTTTGGTTGAAATCTTGGTCGGCTGATGCGTCTTCCAAGAACAAGCTACTTAACATTCCTTTCAAGGGGAAAACGCTGTTTGGCCCTGACTTGAAAGAGATTATCTCGGATATCACTGGGGGTAAGGGCCACGCCCTTCCTCAGGATCGGCCTTTCAAGGCAAAAAATAAACCTAATTTTCGTCCCTTTCGTAGAAACGGACCAGCCCAAAGTGCTACGTCCTCTAAGCAAGAGGGTAATACTTCTCAAGCCAAGCCAGCTTGGAGACCAATGCAAGGCTGGAACAAGGGAAAGCAGGCCAAGAAACCTGCCACTGCTACCAAGACAGCATGAAATGTTGGCCCCCGATCCGGGACCGGATCTGGTGGGGGGCAGACTCTCTCTCTTCGCTCAGGCTTGGGCAAGAGATGTTCTGGATCCTTGGGCGCTAGAAATAGTCTCCCAAGGTTATCTTCTGGAATTCAAGGGACTTCCCCCAAGGGGGAGGTTCCACAGGTCTCAGTTGTCTTCAGACCACATAAAAAGACAGGCATTCTTACATTGTGTAGAAGACCTGTTAAAAATGGGAGTGATTCATCCCGTTCCATTAAGAGAACAAGGGATGGGGTTCTACTCCAATCTGTTTATAGTTCCCAAAAAAGAGGGAACGTTCAGACCAATCTTAGATCTCAAGATCTTAAACAAGTTTCTCAAGGTTCCATCGTTCAAGATGGAAACCATTCGAACTATTCTTCCTTCCATCCAGGAAGGTCAATTCATGACCACGGTGGATTTAAAGGATGCGTATCTACATATTCCTATCCACAAGGAACATCATCGGTTCCTGAGGTTCGCATTCCTGGACAAACATTACCAGTTCGTGGCGATTCCTTTCGGATTAGCCACTGCTCCAAGGATTTTCACAAAGGTACTAGGGTCCCTTCTAGCTGTGCTAAGACCAAGGGGCATTGCTGTAGTACCTTACTTGGACGACATTCTGATTCAAGCGTCGTCCCTTCCTCAAGCAAAGGCTCACATGGACATTGTCCTGGCCTTTCTCAGATCTCACGGATGGAAAGTGAACGTGGAAAAGAGTTCTCTATCTCCGTCAACAAGGGTTCCTTTCTTGGGAACAATAATAGACTCCTTAGAAATGAGGATTTTTCTGACAGAGGCCAGAAAAACAAAACTTCTAGACTCTTGTCGGATACTTCATTCCGTTCCTCTTCCTTCCATAGCTCAGTGCATGGAAGTGATCGGGTTGATGGTAGCGGCAATGGACATTGTTCCTTTTGCACGCATTCATCTAAGACCATTACAACTGTGCATGCTCAGTCAGTGGAATGGGGACTATACAGACTTGTCTCCGAAGATACAAGTAAATCAGAGGACCAGAGACTCACTCCGTTGGTGGCTGTCCCTGGACAACCTGTCACGAGGGATGACATTCCGCAGACCAGAGTGGGTCATTGTCACGACCGACGCCAGTCTGATGGGCTGGGGCGCGGTCTGGGGATCCCTGAAAGCTCAGGGTCTTTGGTCTCGGGAAGAATCTCTTCTACCGATAAATATTCTGGAACTGAGAGCGATATTCAATGCTCTCAAGGCTTGGCCTCAGCTAGCGAGGGCCAAGTTCATACGGTTTCAATCAGACAACATGACAACTGTTGCGTACATCAACCATCAGGGGGGAACAAGGAGTTCCCTGGCGATGGAAGAAGTGACCAAAATCATTCTATGGGCGGAGTCTCACTCCTGCCACCTGTCTGCTATCCACATCCCAGGAGTGGAAAATTGGGAAGCGGATTTTCTGAGTCGTCAGACATTGCATCCGGGGGAGTGGGAACTCCATCCGGAAATCTTTGCCCAAGTCACTCAGCTGTGGGGCATTCCAGACATGGATCTGATGGCCTCTCGTCAGAACTTCAAAGTTCCTTGCTACGGGTCCAGATCCAGGGATCCCAAGGCGGCTCTAGTGGATGCACTAGTAGCACCTTGGACCTTCAAACTAGCTTATGTGTTCCCGCCGTTTCCTCTCATCCCCAGGCTGGTAGCCAGGATCAATCAGGAGAGGGCGTCGGTGATCTTGATAGCTCCTGCGTGGCCACGCAGGACTTGGTACGCAGATCTGGTGAATATGTCATCGGCTCCTCCTTGGAAGCTACCTTTGAGACGAGACCTTCTTGTTCAGGGTCCGTTCGAACATCCGAATCTGGTTTCACTCCAGCTGACTGCTTGGAGATTGAACGCTTGATCTTATCGAAGCGAGGATTCTCAGATTCTGTTATCGATACTCTTGTTCAGGCCAGAAAGCCTGTAACTAGAAAGATTTACCACAAAATTTGGAAAAAATATATCTGTTGGTGTGAATCTAAAGGATTCCCTTGGGACAAGGTTAAGATTCCTAGGATTCTATCCTTCCTTCAAGAAGGATTGGAAAAAGGATTATCTGCAAGTTCCCTGAAGGGACAGATTTCTGCCTTGTCTGTGTTACTTCACAAAAAGCTGGCCGCTGTGCCAGATGTTCAAGCCTTTGTTCAGGCTCTGGTTAGAATTAAGCCTGTTTACAAACCTTTGACTCCTCCTTGGAGTCTCAATTTAGTTCTTTCAGTTCTTCAGGGGGTTCCGTTTGAACCCTTGCATTCCGTTGATATTAAGTTATTATCTTGGAAAGTTTTGTTTTTAGTTGCAATTTCTTCTGCTAGAAGAGTTTCAGAATTATCTGCTCTGCAGTGTTCTCCTCCTTATCTGGTGTTCCATGCAGATAAGGTGGTTTTACGTACTAAACCTGGTTTTCTTCCAAAAGTTGTTTCTAACAAAAACATTAACCAGGAGATTATCGTACCTTCTCTGTGTCCGAAACCAGTTTCAAAGAAGGAACGTTTGTTGCACAATTTGGATGTTGTTCGCGCTCTATTTAGATGCTACAAAGGATTTTAGACAAACATCTTCCTTGTTTGTTGTTTATTCCGGTAAAAGGAGAGGTCAAAAAGCAACTTCTACCTCTCTCTCTTTTTGGATTAAAAGCATCATCAGATTGGCTTACGAGACTGCCGGACGGCAGCCTCCCGAAAGAATCACAGCTCATTCCACTAGGGCTGTGGCTTCCACATGGGCCTTCAAGAACGAGGCTTCTGTTGATCAGATATGTAGGGCAGCGACTTGGTCTTCACTGCACACTTTTACCAAATTTTACAAGTTTGATACTTTTGCTTCTTCTGAGGCTATTTTTGGGAGAAAGGTTTTGCAAGCCGTGGTGCCTTCCATTTAGGTGACCTGATTTGCTCCCTCCCTTCATCCGTGTCCTAAAGCTTTGGTATTGGTTCCCACAAGTAAGGATGACGCCGTGGACCGGACACACCTATGTTGGAGAAAACAGAATTTATGTTTACCTGATAAATTACTTTCTCCAACGGTGTGTCCGGTCCACGGCCCGCCCTGGTTTTTTTTTTTTTTTAATCAGGTCTGATAATTTATTTTCTTTAACTACAGTCACCACGGTACCATATGGTTTCTCCTATGCAAATATTCCTCCTTAACGTCGGTCGAATGACTGGGGTAGGCGGAGCCTAGGAGGGATCATGTGACCAGCTTTGCTGGGCTCTTTGCCATTTCCTGTTGGGGAAGAGAATATCCCACAAGTAAGGATGACGCCGTGGACCGGACACACCGTTGGAGAAAGTAATTTATCAGGTAAACATAAATTCTGTTTTTCCTCATGTTGGTTCCTCATTAACATTTGTATTATCCTGATGAAATAGACAGTAATGCGCAAGTTATTGTTTTGTTCATTTTGATAGGTAACATATTCTTACTGTGTTTTTCTTAACTCCAAGCACAGTCTCTCTGGTATCCCCCTCCACCCTAGTGATATACATGCCACCAGCTTTGAAACATGTCTTCATAAATTTATCAGTTTGTAAAAAAAAAAAAAAAAAGTTTTTGAACTCTTTTTATCCTTATGAACACCTCTGTTTCTGCTGGGCTTCAGTTCAGTTACTGCATAGTACAGTTTGCTCTAGTTCTGTCTGGCTTGCTGAAGAAGTGTGAAGCTGCAATCAAAAATTGCAGTGTGTCAAAATGTTTTGGTACAAAAATTATAATAAATTCTACCAAGTGTTCTCAAATGTTTATTTATATCTTTATTTTTGCAGGTTGATCCAGTATTCACAAATGAGGTCAAAGCCAAACTTCTAAAGTAAGTTTTCTATTTAATTAAATTAGATTATTTTTTTACTTTGTTTTAGTTGTGCTTTTCTTTCATATAGGTGATAAGAGCCCACAATCCATTACTCCTGGTAATTACCTTTCCTGCCACTAGGAGGCAAAGATTCCCAAACCTCAGAGCTTTATATAAACCCTCCCACCTCTATGGTAATTAGTCTTGTCTTTGCCTCCACTGGAAGTAGGTAAAGAATGAAAATGTGCAAGATTTGTTTATTTTGTTTTAGGGTTTCCTGTTTAGGACCCTGGAGTTTCCCTCTTCAGTACTGATTTTGCCATGAGGGTCTTACTGTAGTATTAGGCATTAAAGTTATCTTTATTATTTTATTTAAAGGGGATGAAAATATTATTTTTTTGGACATTTAGAGCAGGAATCTTCCTTTGCACTTATTTGGCTTTTACTCCAGGACATGCTTAGAAAACGTTCTACTGGTAACATTCTCATTACTGGGTTAAAAGCTTTTAGAGTTAAGTGTTGGAGGTGTTCTTTAATATTTGTCGATCGCGTTACTTTTTCCGACCCTCTTAACGCGTATAGCCAGGCCTCTGCAGAATCCAATCAATAATTTGCTGTAAGCCCCCTTCTTCTCCAATGTGAGCGAGCTCTAGGATATCTCTCCCCCTCCCTCCGTCAGGCAAATATTACAGAACAAATATAAGCAGTGGAGCACATGTAATCATATAATAAATATGTTGCTATATAAATAAATTAATAACTATGACTTACTATTTGTAAATTAAAAGTATAAAGAAATATAATGTTGCTGCCTGATTTACCTCAATTTAATTTGCTTTTGACTAGGCTCATTAGTTACTACGGGTTGATGCTCACTTGCTTCTCCTTTCTTTATACTAAGGTAAACAGTGAATCACTGCGATCCTCTATTTACTTTATTAAGTGTAGGAAAGCCCAGAGCGAATAGAAAGTAGCATGTGCACACAGAGAAATAGGAGATAGGAAGAGATATTCTAGAGCGTGCTCACGTTGGATTTTTGAATGGATCCTGCGGAGGGCTGGTTGTACGCATTACGTGTGTTGAGAAACGTAATGTGGTCGAAAAATATTACAGAACAAGGGCATTTGTATCTCATGGTGGCATCCATTAGAAATGCCTTGGGCAGCTTAGTAGTGCTAATTTGTTAGCACATATATTCTTTGAGCTCAGAGGGGAAATATATTTTTTATTTAAGCAGCATTTTTATTAAAGTGAATGTAACACACCCACCCATATATTTTCTAACCCTCAATGTAGTCTCTAGGCTATTTTTTGAATAAAAATCTTTTATTTGGTATAAATTTATGTTTTCAAATCATGTTTATGAGCAGTCTCCTCCCAAACGATCTTTCCGGGTTTAGTACTATGTGACGTAGAGAGCGGTCCTACCCGCTCTATACGTAACTCCTAAGCGCGCTCACGAGAATCGGCAAATTCATTGAATACTATTTGATCAGGGAGCGTAGTTGCGTGTCAGTTCTCTTGCGATCGGCAATTACCTTCTGCCTTAACACAGTGTTTCCCTTGGAGTCCGATAGAGCATGCACGACTCATGAACGTGCATGTGTACACCGTCCTAAAGTTGCTGTTTGCGCATGCGCAGATCAATCTTGTGATGTTTGTGGAAAGGGGCTGAACGCCGGCAGGGGGGCAACAGTGAGTGGGAGATTGCAGAATCGTCAGCTGTCAATCACATTAGCAATATGGCGGGCGGAGGAACAACGCTTATCTTACGATCAATAAAAGGTAAAAATTGGACAAAATAATTCAATACAAAAGGTTTGATGAATTCAATTCTGCCTAATTTTGTCAATTATTTCCTAAGATTGTAGCTACTATGGACAACTTAAAGGGCCATAATACCCAAATGTTTAAACACTTGAAAGTGATGCAGCATAGCTGTAAAAAGCTGATTAGAAAATATAACCTGAACATCTCTATGTAAAAAAGGAAGATATTTTACCTCAAAAGTTCCTCAGTAGCCACATCCCATTGTAAAGGATTTCTAAGCAGCATTTTAGTGTGTTTGTCCTGGGACATCTGAAGGGACTAGCATCGTGCACTCTCATATTATTTCACCAATCAGGTAAAGGAAGCTTACTATGAAATCTCATGAGAGTTAAGTCAAATCTCATGAGATCACAGTAAGAGTTCATGACCTCAGCATTGCTGATGCTGATTGGCTGCTGTTCATTTCTTCATTTTTTTTAATTTTTTTACCTGCAGCTGGGAGCAGGTGAGTATAACTTTTTACACAGAACTTACTCTGCTGAGCTGAGGAGATTGTGAGGTAAAATATCTTCTTTTTTACATAGAGATGTTCAGGTGATATTTTCCATTCAGCTTTTTACAGTTATACTGCATCAGTTTCAAGTGAATTAGCATATGAGTATTATGTCCCTTTAACATTCTCTTTAAGGAAAATTTTACACCTTTTTTTTTTCTTGATACTTTTTTATTATTTGAATGCCCTTGTGTTCACGTGATCGTTGGATGCCCTTTTTTGCTATGTCCTGGATGCTGCGGTCGCTGCCTTTAGTTACTGTTGGGCTGCTGCGTTGGTGGTTGGCGTGGGTTCCCCTCTCATCTGAGCTCTATATGTATTATGGATCATGCTGATTCCTTGCAAGCTGTGCCTAATCCAGATTTAGAAGTCTTATCAGAAAAGCATTTTTCAATCATTTTATAAATGTGTTTTATATAAACAGGCTGAGGTTCTCCCTCCTGCTCAATTGTGTATGCATAGTGACCAACCTATTGATTCTTTGGCTTCTAAAGGGATTGTCCCTCATTCTGTTTGTTCTTTTCATGAACAATTGGACCCACGTCCTTATCTGAGAGAGTACATCAAGTCCACTATCACGGATGTGATGGCTGCTTCCCCCCGACATGTAAAAGGAAAAGGTGTCTGATTTGCCTTCTAATCGTGCTGGTATTTCTGAAACTTATTGTGAATCAGTTATTTCTTGAGGGGGGTGGTGTTATCTGATGATCAGGGAGTGTGTCAGGATATTAATACTGATTTATCTCCTGTGTTTTTTTTAAGACTGAATGGGAATGTGGAGATATAATCCGCTCTTTGCTTAAAGACGTATTGCTTGCTTTAGAGGTTTCAGATGATACCTCTGCTGGGGAGACTTCTAAGGGTCAGCTAGATACTTATTTTAAATAACAGGATTAATTATCTGATTTTTTTTTTCCCTGTTCCTATGGATGTTTCTGAAATTTGGGCCACAGATTGGCTGAATCATTTAAGTATTTTTAGTCCTTCTCCCAGATTTTAGAATTTTTTTTTTTTAAATGTCCCTAATGTGTATGATGCTATTTCTGCTTTAGCTAAAAATAAACTAATAATAATAATAATAATAATAATAATAATAATAATAATAAAAAACCTACTCTTCCAATGGAAAATTATTTTTCTCTTAAAGACACATTAGAAAGGAAGCTTGATTCCTCTTTAAAAGGATAGGAAAGTCAAAATTAAACTTGCATGATTCAAACAGACCATGTTATTTTAAGACACTTTTAATTTGCTTCTATTTTCAAATGTGCTTTGTTCTCTTAGTTTCCCTTGTTGAAAAAGAATATGCACATATCCTACACTAGTGGGAACTAGCTGCTGATTGGTGCCTGCGCACATTTGTCTCTTGTGATTGGCTAACTAGATGTGTTCAGCTAGCTGCCAGTAGTGCAATGTTGTTCCTTCAACAATGGATAACAAGAGAATGAAGTCATTTTGATAATAAAAGTAAATTGTAAAGTTGATTGGAATCGTATGTTTTATCCAAATAATGAAAGAAGATTGTGGGGTTTCCTGTCCCTTTAAGAAAATGTTATCTCAATTCCTGTTATATTTTTAAACTTGTTGTTGCTAATGTATCAGCTGCTATCTTTTTATAGTTAAAGAATCTCTCTATTCAGGTTCTTGATGAGTCTGATAAAGATAATGTTTTAGAGATACTTAAATGTGCTAATGCTTTTGTAGGTGATGCTATTCTTGATATTATCAGAATTAGCTCTTAGAATTTGTGTCTCAGTTGTTGCCAGACATGCATTATGTCTTAAATCTTGGTCTGCTGATGCAGCCACTAATGAGAATACATTTCTTTCTATTCATTTTCAAGGTAATAGACTCTTTGGGACTGAACTGGAAAATATAATTTCAGCAGCTACTGGTGGCAAGAGTAAGTTTCTTCCACAAGATAAGAGGTTTAAGGGCAAATTTAAAACTTCTGGTGAATTTTGTTCCTTTCATTTAAATAGGGATCAAAAGTTGTCTTCCTCAAATCTAAGTGGCTCAGGTAAGACCTGGAGGCCTGGTAACAATTGGCACAAGTCCAAGGTTTCACCCCTTCTTCTAAGTCAGCATGAAGGTGCTGCCCCCAGTCTAGTTTCTCTGGTAGGGGGCAGGTTGATGTATTTTCAGGATGCATGGTTTCATTCCGTTTCAGATCCTGAAAATTGTTTCTCAGGGATATCTGATAGGCTTCAAGTAATAGTCTCTCAGAGACAGATTTCTTTCTAATAACACAGTGAGTCCACGGATCATCAATTACTGTTGGGAATATCACTCCTGGCCAGCAGGAGGAGGCAAAGAGCACCACAGCAGAGCTGTTAAGTATCACTTCCCTTCCCACAAACCCCAGTCATTCTTTTTGCCTCTAGTACATGGAAGAGGTGAAGTAATGAGGTGTCCTGATTTAAGATTCTTCTATCAAGATTTTTTTTATTTTGAAGTCTGGGTTAGATTGCTCTGGCCTTCCATCACAATCTGAGTATAGCTGTATTCCACGATAGTCTCTTCAGCAGGGCTGTGGTGGCTTTAAAGCAGTTAGGAACTTGTAAAGTGGGCTTTGCTGCGTTTTCCTAACATTTTGCTGCCCTGGTATAGAAAGCCTGTGTACGCTTACTCTGTCTTTCTTTTTATACAGGTCTCTGTGAGGAACGGCATCCTCTCAAACTTTGTGAGTCGTCTGACTGCCGGACGGCTAGTATGCAGGTAAGTGCCTTTTTGTCTTCTGGGTGGGAGCTGGCACTAAGATGGTTAAGGAGCCTTCTCTGCAATTTATGTGGGACAGATATATCCTTTAGAGGATATTTTTGGTAGGATGCGGGCTATGGTGACAGGAGACTAGGGGTTAATAAAAGATCTCCTAATTTTGGGTTCATGCATAGTTTAGAGGTAACTAAGGGGTTAAAATCTTCTAATTTATCTTTTTTATGTGTAACTGCAGTGATCACGGGGTCAGCCTTTTGTGTAGTTCTTTACTCTGTTTATGCTGCAGCGTAGTTTGATGGCGGTTTCCTAGAAGAAACGCAAGTTACTGCCACACTGCCTTATCAGTAGAGGCAGTTTTAGTTTTTCAGGCAGACGCCCGATTTCGATGCTGTACTTGTTTAGCACAGGGTTTTGCTATTTTTTTTTGGATGGGCACTATGCTGCTCTTGCATGGTAGTATGAAGAGCGGTATTAAAGAAAAAAGATGCGCGCTTTTTTCCCATGCTGTATTGTGCTCTGGCCTCCTCCTTCACTACGAAGGATCTGAGGTGTCATTTTCACTTTCTGCCGTGTCCGGTCACGTTCCCCCGCCTCTCTACTCCGAGCTTAGTTATTTTTCCTTCAGCGCATGTTAAGTTTTAAAATATTGCAATTTATTTAGATGTCTATTATTCCTATAATAGTATGTTGAACGTTATTGAGGGAGTGACTTGTCAGTTCCAAGATTATTATGTGTCAAACATCACTAATTTTTCTTTGCCTGTTACACTGCTATTTACATTAGCTATTTGAAGTGACAGTCCTGTGTTTTTTTTGTTTTTGTTTTTTTTTAATTTTAAATTAAATTTCTCCAACATTGGTGTGTCCGTCATCCATAACTTGTGGGAATATTCTCTTCCCCAACAGGAAATGGCAAAGAGCACAGCAAAAGCTGTCCATATAGTCCCTCCTAGGCTCCGCCCACCCCAGTCATTCTCTTTGCCGCTGAACAAGCAGCATCTCCACGGAGATGGTGAAGAGTATGTGGTGTTTAGTTGTAGTTTTTTATTCTACTATCAAGAGTTTGTTATTTTAAAATAGTGCTGGTATGTACTATTTACTCTGAAACAGAAAAAGATGAAGAGTTCTGTTTGTGAGAGGAGTATGATTTTAGCAGCAGTAACTAAAATCGTTTGCTGTTTCCACATACTGTTGAGATGAGATAACTTCAGTTGGGGGAAACAGTTGGCAGACTTTTCTGCTTAAGGTATGACTAGCCATATTTCTCCAACATTGGTGTGTCCGGTCCACGGCGTCATCCTTATTTGTGGGATATTCTCTTCCCCAACAGGAAATGGCAAAGAGTCCCAGCAAAGCTGGTCACATGATCCCTCCTAGGCTCCGCCCACCCCAGTCATTCTCTTTGCCGTTGCACAGGCAACATCTCCACGGAGATGGTTAAGAGTTTTTTGTAGTTTTATTCTTCTATCAAGTGTTTGTTATTTTAAAATAGTGCTGGTATGTACTATTTACTCTGAAACAGAAAAGGATGAAGATTTCTGTTTGTAAGAGGAAGATGATTTTTAGCAGACAGTAACTAAAATCGATTGCTGTTTCCACACAGGACTGTTGAGATGAAGTAACTTCAGTTGGGGGAAACAGTTAGCAGTCTTTTCTGCTTAAGGTATGACTAGCCATATTTCTAACAAGACCATGTAATGCTGGAAGGCTGTCATTTCCCCTCATGGGGACCGGTAAGCCATTTTCTTAGTTAAACATAAAAGAATAAAGGGCTTCAAAAAGGGCTTAAAAACTGGTAGACATTTTTCTGGGCTAAAACAATTGCTTTACTAGGCATATTATGCAGATTCTAACTAATTATTGGTATTATAATCTTGGGGAACGTTTAGAAAAACGGCAGGCACTGTGTTGGACACCTTTAAGCCTGTTTAACATGTCTGTGCCTTCAGATAAACTATGTTCTGTATGTATGGAAGCCAATGTGTCTCCCCCTTCAAAACTGTGTGATAATTGTGTCATAGCGTCCAAACAAAGTAAGGACAGTACTGCCACAGATAGTAAAGTTGCCCAAGATGATTCATCAGATGAAGGAAGTAGACATAGTTCTACATCATCTCCTTCTGTGTCTACACCAGTTTTGCCCACGCAGGAGACCCCTAGTACTTCTAGCGCGCCAATGCTTGTTACTATGCAACAATTGACGGCAGTATTGGATAACTCCATAGCAAATATTTTATCCAAAATGCCTGCATTTCAGAGAAAGCGCGTTTGCTCAGTTTTAAACACTGTAGAGCAGGAGGGCGCTGATGATAATTGCTCTGTCATACCCTCACACCAATCTGAAGTGGCCATGAGGGAGGTTTTGTCAGATGGGGAAATTTCTGATTCAGGTAGAATTTCTCAACAGGCAGAACCTGATGTTGTGACATTTAAATTTAAATTAGAGCATCTCTGCACACTGCTTAAGGAGGTGCTATCTACTCTGGATGATTGTGACAACCTGGTCATTCCAGAAAAATTGTGCAAGATGGGCAAGTTCCTAGAGGTTCCGGTGCACCCCGACGCTTTTCCTATACCCAAGCGGGTGGCGGACATAGTGAATAAGGAGTGGGAGAAGCCCGGCATACCTTTTGTCCCCCCTCCTATATTTAAGAAATTATTTCCTATGGTCGACCCCAGAAAGGACTTATGGCAGACAGTCCCTAAGGTCGAGGGGGCAGTTTCTACACTAGCCAAGCGCACTACTATTCCTATTGAGGATAATTGTGCTTTCAAAGATCCTATGGATAAAAAATTGGAGGGTTTGCTTAAAAAGATTTTTGTACAGCAAGGTTACCTCCTGCAACCTATTTCGTGCATTATTCCTGTCACTACAGCAGCGTGGCTCTGGTTCGAGGAACTAGAAAAGTCGCTTAGTTGAGAGACTCCGTATGAGGAGGTTATGGACAGAATTCACGCACTTAAGTTAGCTAATTCCTTTATTTTAGATGCCGCTTTGCAGTTAGCTAGATTAGCGGCGAAAAATTCAGGGTTTGCAATTGTGGCGCGCAGAGCGCTCTGGCTAAATTCTTGGTCAGTGGATGCATCTTCCAAGACAAAATTGCTTAATATCCCTTTCAAGGGTAAAACCCTTTTTGGGCCAGAATTGAAAGAGATTATCTCAGACATCACTGGGGGTAAGGGCCACGCCCTCCCACAAGATAGGCCTTTCAAGGCCAAGAATAAGTCTAATTTCTCTTGTTAAGTGTGTTCAGTCCAGGGGTCATCCATTACTTATGGGATATATTCTCCTTCCCAACAGGAAGTTGCAAGAGGATCACCCAAGCAGAGCTGCTATATAGCTCCTCCCCTCACATGTCATATCCAGTCATTCTCTTGCAACCCTCAACAAAGAAGGAGGTCGCGAGAGGAGCTGGAGTTTTTACTTAATTATTCTTCAATAAAAAGTTTGTTATTTTAAATGGCACCGGAGTGTGCTGTTTTTCTATCTCAGGCAGTATTTGGAAGAAGAAACTGCCTGCGTTTTCTATGATCTTAGCAGGCGTAACTAAGATCCACTGGCTGTTCTCGACATTCTGAGGAGTGGGGTAACTTCAGAAAATGGGAATAGCATGCGGGGTCTCCCGCAAATGAGGTATGTGCAGTACAATATTTTCTGGGAATGGAATTGACTAAGAAAACACTGCTGTTACCCGTATGATGTAAGTACAGCCTTAAATGCAGTAGTAGTGACTGGTATCAGGCTGATAAATGTATGCACAGTAGAGTTATTTTCTAGGGACTAGAATTTGACTGAAAAAATACTGTTAATACTGATATAATGTGTGAGCCTTAACTGCAGTAAAAGCGACTGGTAGCAGGCTTAGTAATACCTTTACACAGCATCTGAAATGTTGTTTTTTTAAAACGTTTACTGGCATGTTAATCGTTTTGTGAGGTACTTTGGTGATAAATCTTTTTGGGCATGATTTTTTTCCACACGGCTAACGTATATTTCTGCATAGAAACCGTTATATCAGGTCTCCCACTGTTGTAATAGGAGTGGGAGGGACCTTTTTTAGCGCCTTGTTGCACAGTTAAAATTCTAGCACAGTCTTCCTGCTTCTTCCTCTTTGATCCAGGACGTCTCCAGAGAGCTCGGGGATCTTCAAAATTCATTTTTGAGGGAGGTAATCGGTCACAGCAGACCTGTGACAGTGAGTTTGACTGTGATAAAAGCGTTAAATCTTAATTTGATATCCGTTTTTTGGGTACTGAGGGGTTAATCATCCTTTTGCTAATGGGTGCAATCCTCTGCTAATTAATACATTTCAAGAATTGTTGACTATAACTGAACTAGTTCTTTCTTATTCAATTGTGTTTTTTAAAAAAAGCGCTGCAGCGTTTTTTATATTGCTTGTAAACTTATTGAAGTAATTTCCAAGCTTGCTAGCTTCATTGCTAGTCTGTTTAAACATGTCTGATACAGAGGAATCTGCTTGTTCATTATGTTTAAAAGCCGATGTGGAGCCCAATAGAAATATGTGTACCAATTGTATTGATATTACTTTGAATAAAAGTCCATCTGTACCGATAAAGAACTCGTGTCAGTACCTTTGTCTCCCGCTCGGGAGGTGCGGAAGATTGAGGCGCCAAGTACATCAAGGCCCTTACAAATCACTTTACATGATATGGCTAATGTTATGAAAGAAGTATTATACAATATGCCCGAGTTAAGAGGCTAGCGCGACAGCTCTGGGTTAAGGACAGAGCGCGCCGATGACACGAGAGCCATGTCTGATACTGCGTCACAATTTGCAGAACATGAGGACGGAGAGCTTCATTCTGTGGGTGACGGTTCTGATTCGGGGAGACCGGATTCAGAAATTTCAAATTTTAAATTTAAGCTTGAGAACCTCCGCGTGTTGCTAGGGGAGGTGTTAGCGGCTCTGAATGATTGTGACACGGTGGCAATCCCAGAGAAATTATGTAGGCTGGATAAATACTATGTGGTACCGGTGTGTACTGACGTTTTTCCTATACCAAAGAGGCTTACAGAGATTATTAGCAAGGAGTGGGATAGACCCGGTGTGCCTTTTTCCCCTCCTCCGATATTTAGAAAAATGTTCCCTATAGACACCACCATACGAGACTTATGGCAGACGGTCCCTAAGGTGGACGGAGCAGTTTCTACTTTAGCCAAGCGTACCACTATCCCGGTGGAGGATAGCTGTGCTTTCTCAGATCCAATGGATAAAAAATTAGAGGGTTACCTTAAGAAAATGTTTGTTCAACAAGGTTTTATATTACAGCCTCTTGCATGCATTGCGCCTGTCACTGCTGCAGCGGCATTCTGGTTTGAGTCTCTGGAAGAGGCGATTCGCACAGCACCATTGGATGAATCTTTGAGCAAGATTAGAACCCTTAAGCTGGCTAATGCGTTTGTTTCGGATGCCGTAGTGCATTTAACCAAACTTACGGCTAAGAATTCCGGATTCGCCATACAGGCGCGCAGAGCACTATGGCTTAAATCCTGGTCAGCAGATGTAACTTCTAAGTCTAAACTACTAAACATTCCTTTCAAAGGGCAGACCTTATTCGGGCCCGGCTTGAAGGAAATTATTGCTGACATTACTGGAGGTAAGGGCCACACCCTTCCTCAGGACAGGGCCAAATCAAAGGCCAAACAGTCTAATTTTCGTGCCTTTCGTAATTTCAAGGCAGGAGCAGCATCAACTTCCTCCGCTCCAAAACAGGAAGGAACTACTGCTCGTTACAGACAGGGTTGGAAAGGCAACCAGTCATGGAACAAGGGCAAGCAGGCCAGAAAGCCTACTTCCGCCCCTAAGACAGCATGAAGACAGGGCCCCCTTTCCAGAGACGGATCTAGTGGGGGGCAGACTTTCTCTCTTCGCCCAGGCTTGGGCAAGAGATGTACAGGATCCCTGGACGTTGGAGATTATATCTCAGGGATACCTTCTGGATTTCAAAACTTCTCCTCCACAAGGGAGGTTTCATCTGTCAAGGTTATCAACAAACCTAGTAAAGAAAGAGGCATTTCTACAATGTGTACAAGACCTCTTAGTGATGGGAGTGATCCACCCAGTTCCGCGAACGGAACAGGGGCAAGGGTTTTATTCAAATCTGTTTGTGGTTCCCAAGAAAGAGGGAACTTTCAGACCAATCTTAGACTTAAAAATCTTAAACAAATTCCTAAGGGTTCCGTCGTTCAAGATGGAAACCATTCGGACCATCCTACCCATGATAACCCAAGAGGGTCAATATATGACCACAGTGGACTTAAAGGATGCCTACCTTCACATACCGATTCACAAAGATCATTATCGGTACCTAAGGTTTGCCTTTCTAGACAGGCATTACCAGTTTGTAGCTCTTCCCTTCGGGTTAGCTACGGCCCCGAGAATTTTTACAAAGGTTCTGGGCTCACTTTTGGTGGTACTAAGACCACGAGGCATAGCGGTGGCTCCGTACCTAGACGACATTCTGATACAAGCGTCAAGTTTTCAAAATGCAAAGTCTCATACAGAGATAATTCTAGCATTTCTGAGGTTGCATGGGTGGAAAGTGAACGTAGAGAAGAGTTCTCTGTTACCACTCACAAGGGTCCCTTTTCTAGGGACTCTTATAGATTCTGTAGAGATGAAGATTTACCTGACGGAGTCCAGGTTATCAAAGATTCTCAATGCTTGCCGTGTCCTTCACTCCATTCCAAGCCCATCAGTAGCTCAGTGCATGGAAGTAATCGGCTTAATGGTCGCGGCAATGGACATAGTGCCATTTGCGCGCCTACATCTCAGACCGCTGCAACTATGCATGCTAAGTCAATGGAACGGGGATTACTCAGATCTGTCCCCTTTGCTAAATCTGGACCAGGAGACCAGAGATTCTCTTCTCTGGTGGTTGTCACGGGTTCATCTGTCCAAAGGAATGACTTTTCACAGACCAGATTGGACGATTGTAACAACAGATGCCAGCCTACTGGGCTGGGGAGCAGTCTGGAACTCCCTGAAGGCTCAGGGATCGTGGACTCAGGAGGAGAGACTCCTCCCGATAAACATTCTAGAATTAAGAGCAATATTCAATGCTCTTCTAACTTGGCCTCAGTTAGCAACACTGAGGTTCATCAGATTTCAGTCGGACAACATCACGACTGTGGCTTACATCAATCATCAAGGGGGAACCAGGAGTTCCCTAGCGATGTTGGAAGTCTCAAAGATAATTCGCTGGGCAGAGTCTCACTCTTGCCACCTGTCAGCGATCTACATCCCAGGCGTGGAGAACTGGGAGGCGGATTTTCTAAGTCGACAGACCTTTCATCCGGGGGAGTGGGAACTTCACCCGGAGGTATTTGCTCAACTGATTCGTCGTTGGGGCAAACCGGATCTGGATCTCATGGCATCTCGCCAGAACGCCAAACTTCCTTGTTACGGATCCAGGTCCAGGGACCCGGGTGCGGTGCTGGTAGATGCACTAGCAGCCCCTTGGGTTTTCAACATAGCTTATGTGTTTCCACCTTTTCCGTTGCTACCTCGACTGATTGCCAGGATCAAACAGGAGAGAGCATCGGTGATTCTGATAGCGCCTGCGTGGCCACGCAGGACCTGGTATGCAGACCTAGTGGACATGTCGTCCTGTCCACCATGGTCTCTACCCCTGAGGCAGGACCTTCTAATCCAGGGTCCTTTCAACCATCCAAACCTAATTTCTCTGAGGCTGACTGCTTGGAAATTGAACGCTTGATTCTATCAAAGCGTGGGTTTTCGGATTCGGTTATTGATACATTAATACAGGCTCGGAAACCTGTTACCAGAAAAAATTACCACAAGATATGGCGTAAATATTTATATTGGTGTGAATCCAAGAGTTACTCATGGAGTAAGGTTAGGATTCCTAGGATATTGTCTTTTCTACAAGAGGGTTTAGAAAAGGGCTTATCCGCTAGTTCGCTAAAGGGACAGATTTCTGCTCTGTCTATTCTTTTACACAAGCGTCTGGCAGAGAATCCAGACGTCCAGGCTTTTTGTCAGGCTTTGGCTAGGATTAAGCCTGTGTTTAAAACTGTTGCTCCTCCGTGGAGCTTAAACTTGGTTCTTAAAGTTCTTCAGGGTGTTTCGTTTGAACCCCTTCATTCCATTGATATTAAGCTTTTATCTTGGAAAGTTCTGTTTTTGATGGCTATTTCCTCGGCTCGAAGAGTCTCTGAGTTATCTGCCTTACATTGTGATTCTCCTTATCTGATCTTTCATTCAGACAAGGTAGTCCTGCGTACTAAACCTGGGTTTTTACCTAAGGTTGTTTCTAACAGGAATATCAATCAAGAGATTGTTGTTCCATCGTTATGTCCTAATCCTTCTTCAAAGAAGGAACGTCTTTTGCATAATCTAGACGTGGTCCGTGCCCTGAAGTTCTACTTACAGGCAACTAAAGATTTTCGGCAAACTTCTTCTCTGTTTGTCGTTTACTCTGGACAGAGGAGAGGTCAAAAGGCTTCGGCTACCTCTCTCTCTTTTTGGCTTTGTAGCATAATACGCTTAGCCTATGAGACTGCTGGACAGCAGCCTCCTGAAAGAATTACAGCTCATTCCACTAGAGCTGTGGCTTCCACCTGGGCCTTTAAGAATGAGGCCTCTGTTGAACAGATTTGCAAGGCTGCAACTTGGTCTTCACTTCATACTTTTTACAAATTTTACAAATTTGACACTTTTGCTTCTTCGGAGGCTGTTTTTGGGAGAAAGGTTCTACAGGCAGTGGTTCCTTCTGTTTAATGTTCCTGCCTTGTCCCTCCCATCATCCGTGTACTTTAGCTTTGGTATTGGTATCCCATAAGTAATGGATGACCCGTGGACTGAACACACTTAACAAGAGAAAACATAATTTATGCTTACCTGATAAATTTATTTCTCTTGTAGTGTGTTCAGTCCACGGCCTGCCCTGTCTTTTTGAGGCAGGTTCTAAATTTTAAATTATAACTCCAGTCACCACTGCACCCTATAGTTTCTCCTTTCTCGTCTTGTTTCGGTCGAATGACTGGATATGACATGTGAGGGGAGGAGCTATATAGCAGCTCTGCTTGGGTGATCCTCTTGCAACTTCCTGTTGGGAAGGAGAATATAATCCCATAAGTAATGGATGACCCGTGGACTGAACACACTACAAGAGAAATAAATTTATCAGGTAAGCATAAATTATGTTTTTTGTTCCTTTCGCAATTTCAGGAACGGACCGGCCTCCAACTCTGCTGCCTCTAGACAAGAGGATAATGCTTCACAAACCAAAACAGCTTGGAAACCGATGCAAGGCTGGAACAAGGGTAAGCAGGCTAAGAAGCCTGCTGCTGCTACCAAAACAGCATGAAGGAGTAGCCCCCGATCCGGGACCGGATCTAGTAGGGGGCAGACTTTCTCTCTTCGCTCAGGCTTGGGCAAGAGATGTTCAGGATCCCTGGGCACTAGAAATAGTTTCTCAGGGTTATCTTCTGGAATTCAAGGAACTACCCCCAAGGGGAAGGTTACACATGTCTCACTTATCTTCAAACCAAATAAAGAGACAGGCATTCTTACATTGTGTAGAAGACCTGTTAAAAATGCGAGTGATACACCCAGTTCCAACCGTGGAACAAGGAATGGGGTTTTACTCAAATCTGTTTGTAGTTCCCAAAAAAGAGGGAACTTTCAGACCAATTCTGGATTTAAAGATCCTAAACAAATTTCTCAGAGTGCCATCGTTCAAAATGGAAACTATTCGAACGATTTTACCTACAATCCAGGTGGGTCAATTTATGACTACCGTGGATCTAAAGAATGCGTATCTACATATTCCTATCCACAAAGATCATCATCAGTTCCTAAGGTTCGCCTTTCTGGAAAAACATTACCAGTTTGTGGCTCTCCCATTCGGGCTAGCCACTGCTCCAAGGATTTTCACAAAGGTACTCGGTTCCCTTCTAGCGGTTCTAAGACCAAGGGGCATTGCAGTGGCACCTTACTTGGACGACATTCTGATACAAGCGTCGTCTCTTTCAAAGGCAAAGGCTCACACAGAGATCGTTCTGGTCTTTCTCAGATCTCACGGATGGAAAGTGAACATAGAAAAAAGTTTACTGTCTCCGTCGACAAGAGTTCCTTTCTTGGGGACAATAATAGATTCTTTAGAAATGAAGATTTTCCTGACAGATGTCAGAAAGTCGAAACTTCTAAACGCTTGTCAAGTTCTTCACTCTGTTCCACGACCTTCCATAGCTCAGTGCATGGAAGTAGTAGGGTTGATGGTTGCAGCAATGGACATAGTTCCTTTTGCGCTAATCATCTAAGACCATTACAACTGTGCATGCTGAAACAGTGGAATGGGGACTATACAGACTTGTCTCCAGTGATTCAAGTAGATCAGAAGACCAGAGACTCACTCCGTTGGTGGCTAACCCAGGATCACCTGTCCCAGGGAATGAGCTTCCGCAGACCAGAGTGGGTCATCGTCACGACCGACGCCAGTCTAGTGGGCTGGGGCGCGGTTTGGGACTCCCTGAAAGCTCAGGGGCTATGGTCTCGGGAAGAGTCTCTTCTCCCGATAAACATTCTGGAACTGAGAGCGATATTCAATACTCTCAGGGCTTGGTCTCAACTAGCAAAGGCCAGATTCATAAGATTCCAATCAGACAACATGACGACTGTTGCTTACATCAACCATCAGGGGGGAACAAGGAGTTCCCTGGCGATGAGAGAAGTGACCAAAATCATAAAATGGGTGGAGGATCACTCCTGCCACCTATCTGCGATCCACATCCCAGGAGTGGAAAACTGGGAGGCGGATTATCTGAGTCGTCAGACATTCCATCCGGGGGAGTGGGAACTCCACCCGGAGATATTTGCCCAGTTGACTCAATTATGGGGCATTCCAGACATGGATCTGATGGCGTCTCGTCATAACTTCAAGGTTCCTTGCTACGGGTCCATATCCAGGGATCCCAAGGCGACTCTAGTGGATGCATTAGTAGCGCCTTGGACCTTCAACCTAGCTTATGTGTTTCCACCGTTTCCTCTCATTTCCAGGCTGGTAGCCAGGATCAAGCAGGAGAGGGCCTCGGTGATCTTGATAGCTCCTGCGTGGCCACGCAGGACTTGTTATGCAGACCTGGTGAATATGTCATCGGCTCCACCATGGAAGCTACCTTTGAGACAGGATCTTCTAGTACAAGGTCCATTCGAACATCCAAATCTAGTTTCCCTCCAGCTGACGGCTTGGAAATTGATCGCTTGATTTTATCTAAGCGTGGGTTTTCGGATTCTGTAATAGATACTCTGGTACAAGCCAGAAAACCTGTAACTAGAAAAATTTACCATAAAATATGGAAAAGATATATCTGTTGGTGTGAATCCAAGGGATTCTCATGGAGTAAGATCAAAATTCCTAGGATCCTTTCCTTTCTCCAAGAAGGTTTGGATAAGGGATTATCAGCGAGTTCTCTAAAGGGACAGATTTCTGCTTTATCTGTCTTGTTACACAAACGACTGGCAGCTTTGCCTGATGTTCAAGCTTTTGTTCAGGCTTTGGTCAGGATCAAGCCTGTTTACAGACCTTTGACTCCTCCCTGGAGTCTGAATTTAGTTATTTCAGTTCTTCAAGGGGTTCCGTTTGAACCTCTACATTCCATAGATATCAAGATGTTATCTTGGAAAGTTCTGTTTTTGGTTGCTATTTCTTCTGCTAGAAGAGTTTCTGAGTTATCTGCTTTGCAGTGTTATCCGCCCTATCTGGTGTTCCATTCAGATAAGGTTGTTTTGCGTACTAAACCTGGTTTCCTTCCAAAGGTTGTTTCCAACAAGAATATTAACCAGGAAATAGTTGTGCCTTCTTTGTGTCCGAATCCAGTTTCAAAGAAGGAACGTTTGTTACACAATTTAGATGTAGTTCGTGCTTTAAAGTTCTATTTAGAAGCAACAAAGGATTTCAGACAAACGTCTTCTCTGTTTGTCGTTTATTCTGGCAAGAGGAGAGGTCAAAAAGCTACTGCTACCTCTCTTTCCTTTTGGCTGAAAAGCATCATCCGATTGGCTTACGGGACGGCAGTCTCCTGAACGCATCACAGCTCACTCTACTAGGGCTGTGGCTTCCACATGGGCCTTCAAGAACAAGGCTTCTGTTGATCACTTTTGCCAAATTCTACAAATTTGATACTTTTGCTTCTTCGGAGGCTATTTTTGGGAGAAAGGTTTTGCAAGCCGTGGTGCCTTCTGTTTAGGTAACCTGATTGGCTCCCTCCTTTCATCCGTGTCCTAAAGCTTTGGTATTGGTTCCCACAAGTTATGGATGACGCCGTGGACCGGACACACCAATGTTGGAGAAAACAGAATTTATGCTTACCTGATAAATTACTTTCTCCAACGGTGTGTCCGGTCCACGGCCCGCCCTGGTTTTTTAATCAGGTTTGATGAATTTCTTTCTTTAACTACAGTCACCACGGCACCTTATGGTTTCCCCTGTTTTTTCTCCTGTCTGTCGGTCGAATGACTGGGGTGGGCGTAGCCTAGGAGGGACTATATGGACAGCTTTTGCTGTGCTCTTTGCCATTTCCTGTTGGGGAAGAGAATATTCCCACAAGTTATGGATGACGCCGTGGACCAGACACACCGTTGGAGAAAGTAATTTATCAGGTAAGCATAAATTCTGTTTTTGACTCGTCAGATTTTTTCTTTCAAGGTGCTCCAGTGGTTCAGAGGTCCCTGGATCATTCCCAGACTCGAAAAAAATTTCTTGCATTAACATTTTTCACACTGTATTGTTTTCAAAGATCATGTCAGTGGGTTTTCTCCTCTGCATTCTAGCCTCTGTCGTTTCCTTATAAGAGTAGGACCTTGTTCGGTCTGGATCTGACAGGAATTTTTCTGAAATTTCTGTTTTAGACAATTGCAAGGATAGCACATTGCAAAAGCAACAGCCCAGGAAGATGAGGTCCCAGGTGTGAAGGAACACACTTTAAAGGGACAGCCAACACCAGAATTTTAACGTGGTGAAGTTTGCCCCATTCCGGGACAATTTCAGGTAAGAGGCTGTATCTTTCGGTTTGTCTTCAAACATAGATACGAGACTTCCCAGATAGGACGTGGACATAGTAGCTCAGGGTCACTACATAGTAGTCTTTCTTCCTCCCTGAGACTGTTTTCCATTTATCAGTTTACCGGTAAGCCAGATAACTGTGAGGCATTTTTGTAGTATTTGGGACTTCTCTTCATTGGAAGGGATTATTCCAGTTCCTGTTCAGGAACAAGGTCTCGGTTTCATCATATGATAGACCTAAAGTGTCTCACTAATTAATTTATCGAACGGAAACAGTCTTTCCTTTGGCCTTGCCTTGGCTATCAAAGAGAGCTATATTGCTGTGGTGTCTTCTGGAAGTCATAATGATTCAGGAGTCACTTTTCCTTCAAGCAAATTCTCATACAGGGACCTTGTTGTCTTCTCATTCCACAGATGGAAGTGAATCTGAATATGAGTTCCCTGGTTTTAAAGGGATACTGAACCCAAATTTTTTTCTTTCGTGATTCAGATAGAGCATGCAATTTTAAGCAACTTTCTAATTTACTCCTATTATCAAATTCTCTTCATTTTCTTGAAATTTTATTTGAAATGCAAGAATGTAAGTTTAGATGCCGGCCCATTTTTGGTGAACACACTGTGTTGTTCTTGCTGATTGGTGGATAAATTCACCCACCAATAAACAAGTGCTTTCCATGGTTCTGAACCAAGAAAATAACTTAGATGCCTTCTTTTTCAAATAAAGAAAGCAAGAGAACGAAGAAAAATTGATAATAGGAGTAAATTAAAAAATTGCTTAAATTTGCATGCTCTATCTGAATCACAAAAGAAAAAAAAATTGGGTTCAGTGTCCCTTTAACTACAGGGGTAGTTCTTAGGATCTATATTAATTGCTTCCTATGTATTTACTTTGTCAGTCAGAAATGAGAGGATTTTTTCTGCTTGCCTTCTTTTGGCTTTCTACTATTGGTCTTCCTGTGCCTCAGAGTTTGGAGGCATTGGTCATTATTTCTTCGTTTAATTTCATCTGAGAGTCTGCAGATATGCATGTTCAGTTAGTGGATGGTACATGCCTTGACTATAAAAGCCTGTTAAAGGATCCAAGATCTCAGGCTCTACTTCCGGCAGGGCTGACCCAGACCTTCCTTCTTTATGGTCCTTCCATTTGGTCTAGTAACTGCACTGAGGATATTTACAAAATTCTAGGTGTCTTGGTCTGCGTCATAAGATCTTAGGGGATTTCAGTGAATCTCATGTCATCCTACTTCTGTCATTTCCTCAGCCTCATGTTTGGAAAGTAAATTTCTGGGATTTCAAATAGATTTAGTCTCCATGAGCTTGTCTTTAACGGAGACAAGGAAGTCAAAATTGATGTCTGCCTGTCTGAATCTTAAAGGGACACTGAACCCAATGTTTTTATTTCATGATACAGATAGAGCATGCAATTCTAAGCAACTTTCTATGTTACTCCTATTATCATTTTTTCTTCGTTCTCTTGATATCTTTATTTGAAAAAGAATGCATCTAAGCTTTTTATTTTGGGTTTAGAACTCTGGACAGCACTTTTTTATTGGTGAATTTATCCACCAATCGGCAAGAACAACCCAGGTTGTTCACCAAAAATGGGCCGGCATCTAAACTTACATTCTTGCATTTCAAATAAAGATACCAAGAGAATGAAGAAAATTTGATAATAGGAGTAAATTCAAAAGTTGCTTAAAATGCCATGCTCTATCTGAATCACGAAATAAAAAATTTGGGTTCAGTGTCCCTTTAAGGCTCAGCCTTTTTCCCTCAGTAGCTTCCTGTATGGAAGTAATAGGTTTTATGGTGGCAACATCAGATGCAGTGCCTTATCCCCGGCTGCATAGGAGGCCCTTCATCTTTGTTTGTTGAATCAGTGGAATAGGGATCTATCCCAATTTTCACAAATAATTTCTCTGAGTCCTCTAGCAATGCAGTCTCTCTCATCGCAGTTAGTCCCACAGCGCATTTCTCAGGAAGCAAGCTTTGCTCATCCCCTGTGGACTGTTATTTCTACAGATAAACGTCTGACTTGCTGGGGTACAGTATGGGGTTCTTGTCTTTCTCAGAGAGTTTGGGCATCTTGGGAGGTGAATTTGCTACTTAATATTTTTTAACTCCTAGCAATTTATAGGTCTCTTCTATTTTGGCCCCAGTTAAGGATAGAATCCTTCCTTCAGTTTGTCATAAAGTGTCACAGCTGTGGCATATATCAATCACCAGGGGGGAATCAGAAGTTCCCTGGCACTGAAGGAAGTTCAGAAAATTCTGGATTGGGCAGAGATCCATCATTGTCATATATTTGCAATTCATGTTCCAGGAGTAGACAAGTGGCAGATTTTCTCAGTCATCAGAATTGTCTCTTCATCCAGAAGTATTCAGTCAGATTGTGAATTTTTCAGGAATGCCGAAGTTAGATCTCATGGCTTCCAAGTTTAACAACGTGCTTCCTTAGTATTTCTCCAGGTCCAGAGAGTCCAAGGATTATGGAGACAGATTATCTGAGGATTCCTTGGTCATTTTAACTGGCTTATGTGTTTCGTCCTCTGGTATTGTTTTCCAGGATAATAATCAACATCATGCTAGAGTTGGGTGTGTCTGGGCAGCGGCCATGTTAGGCTGCATTTTCAGCAGCTGCTTAAACATTGTGGATAATCTGCCAACTATCTCAAAACTTACTCTACATAAGACTCTGCAGATAATACTATCGAACAGCTAAAATTTCATTCTGCCAGATGATTTCGATTTTTTTTCTAGATTTTTGGTTTATAACTGGGTCTAGACTATTGGACATCCGGTGGCGGCCTATCACAAGTTCAACAGCTTCACCGGCAAGCCGGATACAGTGGCCTCTGGCAGTCCGATGATCGAGTCGAAATGGAAATGGACTTATCCACTCAAATGCTATTAAAGGCACTGAGTGCTCTGTTAGATGACCATTTTGCCCAGCTAACACAAAATGTTACAGAGTGTTTTGGGGTGATCAAGAATCCAAACCATTCCAAAAATGGCAATCCTCTTCTCACTACTCCAGTTAATGTGAATATCACAGCTAACATTATCTGCGACTCGATTGGGACTACATGCTTGGCTCTGCTGGGGCCCGGAGTTCTGGAGGAGCTGACCCGTCCTTCCTGTATGGACTCGGATGATGTGGTAGAGAATGCAAAAGGGAGAGAGATGGAGAATAGACGTACACAGAAGTGGCCAGGCCGCAAAGATATTTACAGACTCAGGGACGCAACTACTCTCTTTTCTATCATCCGACATGATGCTACACCGAAGCAGATATACATGACTACATACCCCTCAAAAGTCGCCAGGATCAACACGAACATTAGGTCCGGAGTGGGGTCAAGCTTTGGAGTCTAAAGACTATTATACAGGGTGACAAAATTGCTAATTTATTATAGCCCTAATGAGTCACTAGTATATTGCCAATGTGTTAAAACAAGGGACTCGGCTGCAATCTAGTGGCATGACTGTTTATAAACTCACAATGAAGACCTGATATCAGTACTTGTTCCTCAAATGTCTAGACCAGAGCTTTCCAAACTTTTCATGTTGGTGACACACTTTTTAGACCTACATTATTTCGCGACACAGTAATTCAGTTGTACTAGCAAACAGGAGGTTAAACTATCTTGTTTTAAGAGATAGGGACACATACATAAATTCTATAATAACGAAATGTATTTATAAGTAACAGTATGTACAGTATGTGCAAGAATAAAAAAAAAAAAAAAGTTAATAACACCAATAGCTACTTACTATTTTAATGGGATGTATGAGGTTGATGGGATGAACACGGTTTCTTTAGTGGAATATCATCATCAAGCATTTTTAAGCCTCCACTTCCTATCCATATATCAAGAGCAGGAGCATCAATGTACTACTAGGAGCTAGCTGCAAAAAAACACCAACACTTTGACTTCAGACTTCAGCTCAGCATTTAAGCTGCTGCCCTCAGAGCTCTGCGAGTCCGACTGACTACTGCCCGTGCTGTCACACTGCTGTCCCACTCACTGACTACACATCCAGTCACAAGCTGATTGAGGAGTCTACACGTGCAGTCAGGAGCCAATGTGCTGCCAATGGGAATAGTTTCAGTTCCCGCTAAGCTGCGCCAATAGGTTAAGATGATCTGTGACCCACTAGGTATCAATCACGTGTCAACCATGTGATAAACGTAGCAGGCAGGCGGAAAGTCGGAAACCAAAAAAAATGTGTCATGACACACAGTTTGGAAAGCACTGATCTAGACTATCTAATCTACCTGCAATGTGCAGTCATAAGTTGTTTATTCAGGACTTAAGATTATGTTACCAAATGTGTTTACCTAGTTCTAACTTTAGATTCTATTTATTGTATATCTGTTTCTAGCTTTATCTGCTGCTATACGGCTAGATTACGAGTTGTGCGTTAGGGTAAAAAAAGCAGCGTTAACAGGTCCTAACGCTGCTTTTTTACGCCCGCTGGTATTACGAGTCTTGCAGGTTTAGGATCACCGCACACTTTTTTGGCCTTACCGCAAAACTTACCGTAAACTTCGTAAAGTCTTTTTTTCCATGGGACTTCCATAGCGCCGGTATTAAGAGTCTGTCCTGGTGGGCCAAAAAGTGAGCGGTACACCCTACCCTGTCAAGAGTCCTAACGCATTTAAAAGTCAGTACAACGCTGTAACATAAAACTCATAACTAAAGTGCTAAAAAGTACACTAACACCCATAAACTACCTATTAACCCATAAACCGAGGCCCTCCCGCATCGCGAACACTAAAATAATTTTTTTAACCCATAATCTGCCGCCACCTACATTATATTTATGAACCCCTAATCTGCTGCCCCCAATGTCGCCGCAACCTACCTACATTTATTAACCCCTAATCTGCCGCCCCCAACGTCGCCGACACTATACTAAGTGTATTAACCCCTAAACCTAAGTCTAACACTAACCCTAACACCCCCTAATTGAAATATAATTTAAATAAATCTAACTAAAAATTCCTATCATTACCTAAATAATTCCTATTTAAAACTAAATACTTACCTGTAAAATAAACCCTAAGATAGCTACAATATAACTAATAGTTACAATGTAGCTATCTTAGGGTTTATTTTTATTTTACAGGCAAGTTTGTATTTATTTTAACTAGGTAGAATAGTTATTAAATAGTTATTAACTATTTAATAACTACCTAGGTAAAATAAAGACAAATCGACCTGTAAAATAAAACCTAACCTAAGTTACAATAACACCTAACACTACACTATAAATAAATAAAATAACTAAATTAACAACAATTAAATAAATAAAATTAGCTAAAGTACAAAAACAAACAAACACTAAATTACAGAAAATAATAAACAAATTACAAGATATTTAAACTAATTACACCTAATCTAATAGCCCTATCAAAATAAAAAAAGCCCCCCCCCCAAAATAAAAAAAAAACCTATCTTAAACTAAACTATCAATTGCCCTTAAAAGGGCCTTTTGCGGGGCATTGCCCCAAAGTAATCAGCTCTTTTACCTGCAAAAAAATACAACCCCCCGCAACAGTAAAACCCACCACCCACACAACCAACCCCCCAAATAAAATACTATCTAAAAAACCTAAGCTCCCCATTGCTCTGAAAAGGGCATTTGGATGGGCATTGCCCTTAAAAGGGCAGTTAGCTCTTTTGCGGCCAAACCCCTAATCTAAAAAATAAAACCCACTCAATACACCCTTAAAAAAAAAAACTTATACTAACCCCCTAAAGATCGACTTACAGTTCTGAAGACCGGACATCCACCCTCAACGAAGCGGCAGAAGTCTTCATCCAACCGGGCCGAAGTCCTCAACGAAGCCGGGAGAAGTCTTCATCCAAGCCAGGTGAATTGGTCCTCCAGTCGGGCAGAAGTCTTCATTCAGACGGCATCTTCTATCTTCATCCATCCAGCGCGGAATGGGTCCATCTTCAAGACATCTGACGCAGAGCATCCTCTTCTTCCGACGAATGAAGGTTCCTTTAAGTGACTTCATCCAAGATGGCGTCCCTTAGATTCCGATTGGCTGATAGAATTCAATCAGCCAATCGGAATTAAGGTAGAAAAAATCCTATTGGCTGATGCAGTCAGCCAATAGGATTGAAGTTCAATCCTATTGGCTGATCCAATCAGCCAATAGGATTGAGCTCGCATTCTATCGGCTGATTGTTCCAATCAGCCAATAGAATGTAAGCGCAATCAGCCAATAGGATTTTTTCTACCTTAATTCCGATTGGCTGATAGAATTCTATCAGCCAATCGGAATCTAAGGGACGCCATCTTGGGGGGGGGCTTTTTTTATTTTGATAGGGCTATTAGATTAGGTGTAATTAGTTTAAATATCTTGTAATTTGTTTATTTCTGTTATTTAGTGGGGGGGTTTGTACTTTAGCTAATTTAATTTAGTTTATTTAATTGTTGTTAATTTATTTAATTTATTTAATTATAGTGTAGTGTTAGGTGTTATTGTAACTTAGGTTAGGTTTTTTTTTTACAGGTACTTTTGTATTTTTTTTAGCTAGGTAGTTATTAAATAGTTAATAACTATTTAATAACTATTCTACCTAGTTAAAATAAATACAAACTTGCCTGTAAAATAAAAATAAACCCTAAGATAGCTACAATGTAACTATTAGTTATATTTTAGCTAGCTTAGGTTTTATTTTACAGGTAAGTATTTAGTTTTAAATAGGAATTATTTAGGTAATGATAGGAATTTTTAGTTAGATTTATTTAAATTATATTTCAATTAGGGGGTGTTAGGGTTAATAATTTAATAACTATTCTACCTAGTTAAAGTATAGGTGTTGGCGATGTTGGGGGCAGCAGATTAGGGGTTCATAACTATAATGTAGGTGGTGGCGGTGTCCAGAGCGGCAGATTAGGGGTTAATAAATAAAATGCAGGTGTCGGGGGTGGCAGATTAGGGTTAATAAGTGTAAGATTAGGGGTGTTTAGACTCAGGGTTCATGTTAGGGTGTTAGGTGTAGACATAAATTTCATTTCCCCATAGGAATCAATGGGGCTGCGTTAGGGAGCTTTACGCTGCTTTTTTGCAGGTGTAAGACTTTTTCTCAGCTGGCTCTCCCCATTGATTCCTGTGGGGAAATCGTGCACGAGCACGTACAACCAGCTCACCGCTGACTTAAGCAGCGCTGGTATTGGAGTGCGGTAAGGAGCACAATTTTGCTCAACGCTCACTTTTTGCCTTTTAACGCCGGGTTTGTAAAAACCTGTAATACTAGCGCTGTAGGAAAGTGAGCGGTGAGAGAAAATTGCTTGTTAGCACCGCACAGCTCAAAACGAAAAACTCGTAATCTAGCCGATAGTTTGTTAGCCGGGTTACAAAACCTTGGCTGTGTATTTTAATTTGGAGGGGCTTTCTAGATATATGCTTAAGCTGTTGGGCTTGCTTGGAACTTACATCTACCTTCTATATACTTTAGCCAGCAACACTCATATCCCTAAGGATTATGTGATTAAAATAAACTACAGTTGGGCAAAAAAAGTATTTAGTCAGCCTCCAATTGTGCAAGTTCTCCCATTTAAGAAGATGAGAGAGGCCTGTTATTTTCATCATAGGTATACCTCAACTATGAGAGACAAAATTTGGAAACAAATCCAGACAATCACATTGTCTGATTTGGAAAGAATTTATTTTCAAATTATGGTGGAGAATAAGTATTTAGTCAATATCAATAGTTCATCTCAATACTTTGTTATATATCCTTTGTTGGCAATGACAGAGGTCAAACGTTTTCTGTAAGTCTTCACAAGGTTTCACTCACTGTTGCTGGTATGTTGGCCCATTCCTGCATGCAGATCTCCTCTAGAGCAGTGATGTTTTGGGACTGTCGTTGGGCAACACAGACTTTCAACTCCCTCCAAAGGTTTTCTATGGGGTTGAGATCTGGAGACTGGCTAGGCCACTCCAGGACCTTGAAATGCTTCTTACGAAGCCACTCCTTCGTTGCCCGTTGTTTGGGATGATTGTCATGCTGAAAGACCCAGCCACGTTTCATCTTCAATGCCCTTGCTGATAGAAGGAGGTTTCCACTCACAATCTCACGACACATGGCCCTATTCATTCTTTCATGTACACGGATCAGTCGTCCTGTTCCCTTTGCAGAGAAACAGCAAAGCATGATGTTGCCACCCCCATGCTTCACAGTAGGTATGGTGTTCTTTGGTTGCAACTCAGCATTCTCTCTCCTCCAAACACGACGAGTTGTGTTTTTACCAAACAGTTCTACTTTGGTTTCATCTGACCATATGACATTCTCCCAATCCGCTTCTGGATCATCCAAATGCTCTCTAGCATACTTCAGACGGGCCCGGACATGTACTGGCTTAAGCAGGGGGACACGTCTGGCACTGCAGGATCTGAGTCCCTGGCGGCGTAGTGTGTTACTGATGGTAGCCTTTGTTACGTTGATCCCAGCTCTCTGCAGGTCATTCGCTAGGTCCACCCGTGTGGTTCTGGGATGTTTGCTCACCATTCTTGTGATCATTTTGACCCCACAGGGTGAGATCTTGCGTGGAGCCCCAGATCGAGGGAGATTATCAGTGGTCTTGTATGTCTTCCATTTTCTAATTATTGCTCCCACAGTTGATTTCTTCACACCAAGCTGCTTGCCTATTGCAGATTCAGTCTTCCCAGCCTGGTGCAGGTCTACAATTGTGTTTCTGGTGTCCTTCGACAGCTCTTTGGTCTTCACCATTGTGGACTTTGGAGTGTGACTGTTTGAGGTTGTGGACAGGTGTCTTTTATACTGATAACAAGTTCAAACAGGTGCCATTAATACAGGTAATGTATCTTCTTAAAGAAGAAGATACAGGTCTGAGAGAGACAGAAATCTTGCTTGTTTGTAGGTGACCAAATACTTATTTTTCACCATAATATGCAAATAAATTCTTTCCAAATCAGTCAATGTGATTGTCTGGATTTGTTTCCACATTTTGTCTCTCATCTTCTTAAGTGGGATAACTTGCACAATTGGTGGCTGACTAAATACTTTTTTGCCCCACTGTATATGTAATGTAGATGGACAAACTTCCTCTTAGAATTTTCACTCTGTTATGCTGTACACTAGACTTACTTAAAGGATTGAGCCACAGTGTTCTTGACGAGCTAGGAAGTGTAACACTGATGTAAAGCACTGAGGATGTATTACTGAACAACTAGAAATATTGTGTGCTGTGCATTTTATATTTACCCAAACAAATAAGAATGTATGTTGTGTGTGCTATACAAATTCAATAGTGGGTTATGCCTTGCCGCAGGGTATAGGGCCTGTGCCCACGTGGCGGGGCAGCCAAGAATAAGATAGAAGGGAGCCTTATTAATAGATCCATATAATTATGCTATGGATTTCTATTGAAACTACAATATACCAGTTTTGATATGCAATGACACGTTATTTTTACTGAATTTTTTGAAAGGGAGGTATGCTTAGTTTAATATAATCTCATATACATGTCATGCTGATTGTCACTCTCCTTCACTTAACTCTTTGAAAAGTATGGTACATGCAGCGAATTTGAGGACTAAACTAAATCTGAACCTCTAATATTTTTTATCGATTACAGGGACTGATCTCTACTATAATTTAGCAGGCCTATTCAGTCAGACAATACATATAACTATACACTTCAATCTGAAACATTTAGTTTTCCCAATATTTTAGATTAATCATAGATCTGATCTTTTAGGTTAGCCACAGCCCTATTTAAATGCTACAGATATGTTTGCGCAATCATGATATGATTCATCCATACTGTTTCCTGTAAAAGCAGTATACCCCACCACACTAATCACCCAAAAGACCACTCTACTCATATTTAAAGCCTGCTTCAACATTGTGGGTAGTAAAACACAATTTTATATGATCCCAATAAGACCATATTCAAACTGTATTTCTTTCATGTAATTGGCAAGAGTTTATGAGCTAGTGACGTATGGGATATACATTCCTACCAGGAGGGGCAAAGTTTCCCAAACCTCAAAATGCCTATAAATACACCACCCACCACACCCACAATTCATTTTTACAAACTTTGCCTCTTATGGAGGTGGTGAAGTAAGTTTGTACTAGATTTCTACGTTGATATGCAGTTTGCAGCATGCTGAAGCCCGGTTTTCCTCTCAGAGTGCAGTGAATGACAGAGGGATGTGAAGGGAGCATTGCCTTTTGAATGCTATGGTCATCCCATCGGGGATCTATTTCATAGGTTCTCTGTTATCGGTCCTAGAGATTCTTCTCCTACCTCCCTTTTCAGATCGACGATATACTCTTATATACCATTACCTCTGCTTATTCTCGTTTCAGTACTGGTTTGGCTATCTACTTTTGGCAAGTATGCCTTATTTTATGTATTACACTCTCAGCTATGGTTTGGCACTTTATATGTAAAGTTCTAAATATATGTTTTATACTTATATTTCACAAACAAAAGAGAACAGGAGACAAGGTATAGTCCCAAACCGTCTGGGTCGGCTAGTATAATATAAAGTAAGGTAAAGTATAGCCGATGTTTCAGGTGATGATAGCTCAGGGAAAGATGAGGCCCAACAGGGGAGACCAGGTATACTTAAAAATATTATTACCTATACAGGTACTCATGACCAGATGACATCAAATCCACAACATCCATATATTAATGCAGGGAACCATTTTCCTTCAAGTGAGTATAGGAGTCCCAGACATTCAACATCATTCACGCTACCATGAATTAGTAGACAGAAATTCATTAAACATGTATCAGAATTCACCAACACATTTTCCACAGACTTTTTCAAATACATTATCTGCCCCCTCTTTAGAGGAAAGCAGACAGATTGAACAGGTTTTTCCATTGGCCCAGCTTCAACCAACAGGGGGGGGGGGGTCCTATACCGAACCTCCAAAACAGGTATCAACTGAGATGCAACAGACCTCAGATGAAATACAAATCTACAATGTAATTTATCTAAATTTCATCTCTCCTCTGTACAGTTTAGGGTTTTGGGTTATGGACTCAATTTTGTACCAACTAACAACTTTAATCTGTTTGAGACCATCATTGATGTAAATAGACTTGTCAGAAATGTCACTTTACGCAAACATTTTTTCTCTGCAGATACACAATCCTCTTTGGTTCAGATGGGCCCCAGTGAAAGTAGTTCGGATTGCACCTTTGAACAACAGTAGATGCTACCTTACTTGATAGTATCTCATGGAACCACTCTGTAACCAATGAGGATGCAGGTACTAGAAACAGTTTTTGTGGGTTTAAAAACCCTTCTTCCTTCTACCCCATACAGAGTAGGGGTACAGTGATAGAGACTTTTTACCAGAGGGTAGAGAGAGACTTAAAATTGTTGCACACACAGACCTCAAGTACAGCCAGAATTTCCAACCTATCTTTTCAGGAGAGGAAAGCTTTAGACCAACTTAAAAGCTGTAAAGATATAGTGATTAAATCTACTGATAAGGGGGGTTCGGTGGTGGTGCTAGACAGAGATAGTTACATACAGGAGGCCAAGCGCCAATTACATAACACACAAAATTATAGAGTGTTGCCTTCAGATCCCACAAAGTCCTTTCAGAAAAAACTATCTCATCTGATAGACGAGGCACTTGATAAGGGCTTTGTTGACAAAGAGACAGCAGATTATCTATATGTCTCAAATCCTGTCATTCCAATATTCCACCACCTCTCTAAGGTCCACAAATCCTTATAGTAGGTGAGAGGCCGTCCAATAGTGAGTGGGATTGGTTCCTTATTGGAACACTTATCACAATGGCTAGATGCAATCTTGAGACCTTTTGTTGTGTCTTTGAAAACTTAAGCGAAGCCAGATGGAATAATGAGACTGATTCTTGGCTCACTGTGGATGTAGCAGCACTGTACTCTTCTATACCCCATCAAAGAGGTTTAGAGGCTATTCGGTTCTTTTTGAGAGTATATTCGGATTACACCCCTGATTTTCAGGAGATTATCCTGGAGGTGACCGAATTTCTTTTGTCTCATAATTTTTTTAGGTTCGAGGGGATCTTTTATCTCCAGATATGTGGGACAGCTATGGGGGCTAAGTTTGCCCCCTCCTATGCCAACCTATTTTTAGGTTGGTGGGAGCTGTCCCACATATATGGAGATGAAAACCCCTATCGTTACTGTATCTCTTTTTATAAGAGGTACATTGATGACCTAATATTTATCTTCAGAGGTGACCTACATGAGGCGAAGAGTTTTGTTGATTGGCTCAATGTCAACAACTTGAATTTGGCTTTCACTTTTGAATTTCATAAAGAATACATCAACTACTTGGATGTCACTCTAAAGGCTGACTCCATGGGCAAAGTGTAGACGGATGTATATAGAAAACCTATTGCGGGTAATTCTCTCTAGCATGCAAAATCATGCCATCCTGATTTTGTTCCATATACAGTAGCAAAGGGGCAGCATATCCGCCTTAAAAGAAACTGCAGCAAACCCAGTCAATATTTTGACAGGGCAAAGGAATTGGATGTGAGACTTAGACAAAGGGGTTACCCCGACCGTGTCATTAAAAAAGCCAATAGAGAAGTGGCTGCTATCAATCGTGATCTTCTGTTAAGTGACAACAGTGATAGGAATAAAGATAAGGGTAAATTTGGTGGTGTCACCTTTGTCACGGTACATAGCAGTCAGTATAAACAGATATGTGGAATCATCAAGAAGCATTTCAAATTATTGAATGCTGATGATAAATTTGTTCCAACCGTAGATCAAGGTGTGAGATGTTCATTCAGGCGAGGAATGACTGTAGGGAATATGATCTCTCCATCAGATCTACCCCCTGTGTCAGACACACAGAGCTCATGGTTAACCCATGTGGGAATGTATAGGTGCGGCAGTAACAAATGCAAACCATGTGATTATGCAACAATCTCTAAAACTTTTAAATCAGAAATTACACAAGAAACTTTTGACATAAAATTTTGCTTAAACTGCAATTCTTCTAATGTTGTACATCTCATTACTTGCGTCATGTGCAGACGGCAATATGTAGGACAAACCACGAGAGATGTTGGGTCGCGTATTAGAGAGCATTTCTCCACGATCACAACAGGGAAATCCTCTACTCCACTTGTTCAGCATTTTGCCCTTTGCCATGATAAAAGTATTGATACATTTAGATGGCAGATAATTGACAAGGCCATCCTTCCCAAGAGAGGAGGGGATAAAAATAAGATTCTTAGCAGAATTGAAATGTACTGGATTTTCAGACTTGAAAGACCTAAAAGGCTTACAGAAATTATTAGTAAGGAGTGGGATAGGCCCGGTGTGCCCTTTTCCCCACCTCCTATATTTAGAAAAATGTTTCCAATAGATGCCACTACACGGGACTTCTGGCAGACTGTCCCTAAGGTGGAGGGAGCAGTTTCTACTTTAGCAAAGCGTACCACTATCCCGGTTGAGGACAGTTGTGCTTTTTCAGATCCAATGGATAAAAAATTAGAGGGTTACCTTAAGAAAATGTTTATTCAATAAGGTTTTATTTTACAGCCCCTTGTATGCATTGCGCCTGTCACTGCTGCGGCGGCATTCTGGTTTGAGGCCCTGGAAGAGGCCATCCATACAGCTCCATTGACTGAAATTGTTGACAAGCTTAGAACTCTTAAGCTAGCTAACTCATTTGTTTCTGATGCCATTGTTCATTTGACTAAACTAACGGCTAAGAATTCCGGATTCGCCATCCAGGCGCGTAGGGCGCTATGGCTCAAATCCTGGTCAGCTGATGTGACTTCAAAGTCTAAATTACTCAACATTCCTTTCAAGGGGCAGACCTTATTCGGGCCTGGTTTGAAAGAAATTATTGCTGACATTACTGGAGGTAAGGGTCATACCCTTCCTCAGGACAGGGCCAAATCAAAGGCCAAACAGTCTAATTTTCGTGCCTTTCGAAATTTCAAGGCAGGTGCAGCATCAACTTCCTCTGCTTCAAACAAGAGGGAACTTTTGCTCAATCCAAGCAGGCCTGGAAACCTAACCAGTCCTGGAACAAGGGCAAGCAGGCCAGAAAGCCTGCTGCTGCCTCTAAGACAGCATGAAGGAGCGGCCCCCTATCCGACAACGGATCTAGTAGGGGGCAGACTCTCTCTCTTCGCCCAGGCGTGGGCAAGAGATGTTCAGGATCCCTGGGCGTTGGAGATCATATCTCAGGGATATCTTCTGGACTTCAAAGCTTCTCCTCCACAAGGGAGATTTCACCTTTCAAGATTATCTGCAAACCAGATAAAGAAAGCTGCATACAAGATCTCCTTGTAATGGGAGTGATCCATCCAGTTCCGCGGACGGAACAAGGACAGGGTTTTTTTTTTTTTTTTTTTTAAGAGAGCTTTATTGAGAAAAATAAACTTACAGAAAACAATAAGTTCACTTGCAATGACAGACACTTTTTTTTTTTCTTTTTTGTCCTTCCATTTTTTCCAACATAAACAATTCTATTTAACGGTCTGTGGGACTCCAATAACTTGGGGTCCCCGTGCAGTAAATAGAGGAGAACAGCAATCTGCCAACAGTTGAGTGTCCTTTAAGATCAGGATTATTGATTAGCTCTTCACTTACATTTTTCAAAAAATTTTCCAACAACTAATGACATGTCTTCTACAGTAAAGACATGATGCTTAAATGACAAATACATACATATACAATACAAGTCTAAGATATACAGATATATTAAATATTACCCGGTTTGCTGCTCAGTGCCTTTGTTCCAGCTTCCCTAACCTCCCGATATATACACATTCAAGGGGGCCGGGAAGGATAGGTTATAGATGGGTAGTAAAAGGTAGAGCAAGGGAGGAGAGGGAAAGAGAAGGGTATCAAGAGAGGAGAGGGGAAGGATGGGCGGTATCAGGGGGAGGGGGGAGAGGAAAAAAAAAAATTAAATTAAAGCATAGGGTGTCCACCACTCCAGGACGGACTTCTATTTTAAGCTACAGGACCAACTAATCTCTCTCCAGCTCGGCACCCTCCCACAATAATAGCATTTCCGTGTATGCTCCCAGTGTCGCGGTCTTAACATAATGATATTTCTCCAAAAGGAGAATATTTTGCACGTTTTGTCTCCAGTCCGCGATGGTAGGTATTTGGGGGGACTTCCAACACTGAGGTATCAGGTTCTTAGCCCCCGATAACATCAGCATTAGGAGGCTCTTTTTCACCCTATTTTCTATTTTGTAAGGAAAATGGAAAAGCAATGTTTCCGGGAGTTTTGGAATGTCAATGTCAAGCAATTTCTGAATCTCCTGCCAAACGGAAGACCAAAAGTCCAGCAGGAGCGGGCAGTCCCACCAGATGTGTAGAATCGTACCTGTGCCACCACACCCCCTCCAGCATTTCTCAGAGACTCTCAGGTAGATTGTCTTAAGCCTAGACGGCGTAAGGTACCATCGGCTCAAGAATTTATAATGTGATTCCTGCATACGAGCAGAGACCGACAGTGTTTTTACGGCTCGGAAAATCCGTTGCCAATCCTCATTAGAGAGCTCAGAGCCCAGCTCCTTATGCCATGCTCTTGTGTAGTTTGGGAGGGGGCTGTCTCTCGGCTGTAGAAGTAGAGTATAGATGAGGGAAACCAAGTGCCCAGCTACACTACTTTGGATACATAGAGACTCTAAAGGGGAGAGGTCCCTCACCAACTGCTGTTTGTATTTGTGGGTGCTGATAAAGTGACCTATATGCAAGTAGGAAAACCATGTCAGGGAGAGGTCTGGGGAGTCTAGCATTATTTCGTCTTTCGTTTTTAGTCGCCCCCCATGGACAAAGCTTGACACCCGGTCAATAAAGAGGATGCTCCGCTCCGCAGTCGCCCTGAACTGTAAAGGCAAATCTGGGTTGCAAAAAATGGGCGTAAGAGGCGAAATTGGGGTAGAAATATGGGAGTCAGTTCGCAATGTGGCGTCCCATGTAGCAAAAAGCTCCTCCAAAAGGGGGAACCCCACCATCTGCAAGGGCCTGTATTTACCACTGATCCACAGCAAAGGCCTCAAGTCTCTGAAGGATCTCTCTGTCCATAGAAATCCAGTCTTTTTGTGGGTTTCCCTGGCACCACTCAACCACTCTCTGTAGAATCATGGCTTTTCTGTAAAGCTTTATGTCTGGGAGGGCTAATCCGCCCTCCTCTCTGGGTTTATACATAGTCTGCCTGTTAATCCTCGGCCTTGTCCCCTGCCAGATATATTCCTCAATGAGGTTTTGGAACTGTAGGAGGAAGGCTTGTGGGAGCGGAATGGGCAATGTCTGAAACAGATATAGCAGTCTAGGAAGAACGTTCATCTTCACTACACCAATCCTCCCCAGCCATGAAATGTGTTTATGTTTCCAAACAGATAGGTCTGCTGCGACCTCGCATCGGAGTGTCGCAGAATTTGATTCAAATATGACCTGGGTAGAGGCAGCAAGATAAACTCCTAGGTATTTCAGATGCTTGTCTTTTATCTGGAACGGGCTATAGTCACGTAGCCAGTCTTTAACAGACTGTTCTAGGTTAACCCCTTATACCTCTGATTTGGTGGCGTTCAACAGAAAGCCGGACACCTCACCGTATCTAGCAAACTCCCACAAGAGGGTAGGGACAGATGTCCTCAAGTCACTCAAAGTGAAAAGCAGGTCATCAGCGTACATACTTATTTTGTATTCTCGGTCTCCTATCGAGTATCCCGCTATTCTGCAGTTGTCTCGAATGTTGCACGCCAATGCCTCAACCGAAATGGCGAACAGCAAGGGAGACAGGGGGCACCCCTGTCTGGTCCCATTGGAAATAGCAAATGGATCAGACAAAAGGCCATTTACCCTGACCCTCGAGGTAGGCTTTGAGTAAAGGCAGAAGACCATTTCTATAAACCGATCTCCAAAGCCCACCCTCCCCATAGTGTCCCTAAGGAACTGCCAGCTCACCCTGTCGAAGGCTTTCTCTGCATCTGTTGACAACAGGGCGAGCGGCAGTCCCTCTTTGACTGAGTGTGAAATCAGCTGCATAACTTTGAGGGTGTTGTCCCTGGCTTCTCGACCAGGGACAAACCCCACCTGGTCTAAATCGATCAGACCGGGAAGAAACGTATTAACTCTGTTCGCCAACACCTTAGCCAAGATCTTGACATCTGCGTTTAGCAGAGAAATTGGTCTGTAACTTTGCGGTTTATCGGGCGGTTTTCCCGGCTTCGGGATTACCGTAATATATGCAGCAAGCATAGAAGGAGGCAAAGCCCTATCACTAGATAAATAATTGAGCATGGATTGCAGGTGTGGCAAAAGTATTGACAAAAAGGTCTTATAATATTTTGAGCCCAGTCCATCAGGACCAGGGCACTTCCCACTTGGGAGACTCTTCAGAGCGTCCTCTATCTCCTCCCTAGTCAAGGGGGAGTCAAGGGAATCGGCTGCCTCTGTGTCCAGCGCTTTCATTTTAGTATCCTTAAGGTATTCTCGGACCAGTAGTCTCCGAGAAAGACCAGCATTCCCATGAGACACTGTTGTGGGATTCAGATTGTAGAGACCGCTATAATAAAGCCGGAAAATTTCTGCTATGCCCGGGCTATCCTTATGGACCCTATCTGTGTGATCTCTCATGGAGTAAACATACGCTTTGAGCTGGGATCTTCGAAGCGGTCTCTCCAGGAGTTTCCCAGCTTTGTCTCCTCCCTCATAGTACCTCTGATTGAGCCAGGTCGCAATTTTATGGTTCTCCTCTTGAAAGAGTTGATTGAAATCGTTTCTGGCTCGAATCAGGTCAGTTTCCTTTTCTCTGTTTAAGGGGTCCTTTCTATGTAAGTCCTCCAATAACTTAATGTCCGAGAGCAGTTGGTCATATCTGTCTCTCCTCTGTCTCCGCAAACGTGTTTTATGTTTAATGAGATGACCCCTTATAACACTTTTTTGAGCCTCCCAAATCGTTGTAAGGGGCAGTTCGTCTGTCATGTTTATCTCAAAATATTCCGTCATTTGGGCCGAAATGTCTGCAACAATGTCAGGGGCACTCAAAAGAGCATCATCCAGTCTCCAAATAGCTGAAGTAGGGGGTGTATCAGGCCACAGCATCTGGAATATAACTGGGTCATGGTCTGACCATGTGATTGAGGCTATCTCACTACTCTGCACATATGCTATGCCCTGCGAGTCTACAAAGAAATAATCAATGCGTGAGTATTTCTTGTGCGGACTAGAGTAAAATGTAAATTTTGTTTCAGTAGGATGCAGAGTTCGCCAGATATCATGTAGGAGGTGGTGCCTAAGTGTCGCATTTATGTGTTAAGTACATAGTGTGGTACACTTGAGATGCCATTAGATGTGTCTTGTTTGGGGATGAGAGGTACATTGAAGTCCCCTCCCATGATGATAATCCCCTTGGCATGATCGAGCAATCTACCCGAGAGAGTCTTAAGAAAAATATGCTGAGCGACATTCGGGGCGTAGACATTGACCATCGTAACCTGAACGCCATGGAGTGTGCCTATTAGCATAATGAATCGGCCTTCCTTGTCACGAAGGGTCTCTTGTATTTGAAATGGGATACCCACTCCATTTTGTTTGCGGGGGCCAGAGGAAAAAAGAGCTATTGGATATCTATGATTATGCCATTTCGGCTCTTTCCGCTTAGCAAAGTGGGATTCTTGTATGAAAATCACATCCCCACCCATTTTGTGAAACTCCCTCATAACTATGGAGCGCTTGCTCGGATTATTTAAGCCCTTCACATTGATCGTCAAGAATCTCAGAGGATGAGCCCAAGGGCTCAGGACCCTGGGGTCCATGAGGAGAGGAGAAAAAAAAAAAAAAGGGAATAAGGGAAAGGAAAGAAGGGATATTAAGAGGGGATAGGCGAGGGGAGGGAGGGGTACAGAACAGGTCAGGAAAGTGGTGTAAATGAAGTGTATGAATGTATTTATTGACTTTCTAGAACCTAGGTCTTAATGATGGTAGCCACTGGATAAAATGTGCTTTATTTAAAATCTGCTATAGCAACTAAGACAGCAAATCCGGGTCTCAGTGAGACTAACTAGCCTCTGTAAAGGCTTTTATAGAGGGGATATGCCGGCGACTAGCCTATTGACAGGTAATGTAACGTACAAATCCTAATACAAACTGACTTACCATTCATATTTCAACAGACATTTAGAAACATACAAAAATGAAGTTAAAGAATAAATGGGTGAACCAACATTTTAGAACCAAGGGGGTAGTATGTGCATCCGGGAAGGACAATAGTCAAAAGACATCTCAACATCCATCCCCAATGCACATTAACAAATGATCCCAGGTAGAATACACAAAAAAAAAAATACTAATGCAAAAAACATAATTTATGTAAGAACTTACCTGATAAATTCATTTCTTTCATATTAGCAAGAGTCCATGAGCTAGTGACGTATGGGATATACATTCCTACCAGGAGGGGCAAAGTTTCCCAAACCTTAAAATGCCTATAAATACACCCCTCACCACACCCACAATTCAGTTTAACGAATAGCCAAGAAGTGGGGTGATAAGAAAAGAGCGAAAGCATCAACAAAAATAAGGAATTGGAATAATTGTGCTTTATACAAAAAAATCATAACCACCACAAAAAAGGGTGGGCCTCATGGACTCTTGCTAATATGAAAGAAATGAATTTATCAGGTAAGTTCTTAGATAAATTGTGTTTTCTTTCATGTAATTAGCAAGAGTCCTTGAGCTAGTGACGTATCGGATATAAATACCCAAGATGTGGAACTTCCACGCAAGAGTCACTAGAGAGGGAGGGATAAAATAAAGACAGCCAATTCCGCTGAAAAATTAATCCACTACCCAAATCAAAAGTTTCAATTTTAATAATGAAAAAAACTGAAAATATAAGCAGAAGAATCAAACTGAAACAGCTGCCTAAAGTACTATTCTACCAAAAACTGCTTCTAAAGAAGAGAAAACATCAAAATAGTAGAATTAGTAAAAGTATGCAAAGAAGACCAAGTCATTGCTTTGCAAATTTGATCAACAGAAGCTTCATTCTTAAAAAGCCTAGGAAGTAGAAACTGACCTAGTAAAAAGAGCCGTAATCCTCTGAGACGGGGAATAATCCGACTCCAAATAAGCATAATTAATCAAAAGCTTAACCAAGATGGCAAAGAAATGGCAGAAGCCTTCTGACCTTCCTAAAACCAAAAAAAAAATAACAAATAGACTAGAAGTCTGTCTGAAATCTGAGTAGCTTCAACATAATATTTCAAAACTCTTACCACATCCTAAAGAATGTAAGAATCTTACCAAAGAATTCTTAGGATTAGGACACAAGGAAAAGACAATAATTCCTCCACTAATGTTGTTAGAATTCACAACTTAGGTGAAAATTGAAATGAGGACAGGAAAAAAACACCTTATCCTGATGAAAAATCAGAACAAGGAGATTCACAAGAAAGAACAGATAATTCAAAAACTGTTCTAGCTGAAGAGATGTCCAAAAAGAACAATACTTTCCATGAAAGTAATGAATGTCCAGAGCAAGCATATGCTCAAAATAGAAGAACCTGAAAAATCTTCAGAACCCAATTAAGACTCCAAGGAGGAGAAATTGGCTTAGTGACAGGTTTGATACGAATCAAAACCTGAAAAAAGTGACAAATATCAGGAAGTAACACTGCCTTATCCTGATAAAAAATCAGAAAAGGATATTCACAAAAAAGAGCAGATGACTCAAAAACTCTTCTAGTAGAAGAAATAACCAAAAGGAACAATACTTTTCCAAGAAAGTAATTTAATGTTCAGAAAATGCATAGTTTCAAACGGATGAGCCTGTAAAGCCCTCAGCACCAAATTGAGACTCCAAAGAGGAGAGATTGAATTAATGACAGGCGTGATATGGACCAAAGCCTGCACAACACAATGAATATCAGGATGATTAGCAATCTTTTCTGTAATAAAAAGAACAGAAAGAGTAGAGATTTGTCCTTAACAAAGAACTGAAGACAAAACCTTATCCAAACCAACCTGAAAAAATAATAAAATTCTATGAATTTTAAAAGAATGCCAAGAAAAGTAGGTCTTCCAGACTCAATATAAATCTTTCTAGAGACAGTTTTATGAGCCTGAAACATAGTATTAATCAATGAGTCAGAAAAACCTCTATGACTAAAAACCAAGCGTTCAATCTCCATCCCTTCAAATTTAATGATTTGAGATCCTGATGGAAAAAAATGGCCTTGAGAAAGAAAAGGTCTGGTTTAAACGGAGGTGTCTAAAGTTGGCAACTGGCCATCCGAATGAGATTCGTATACCTGAGAGGCCATGCTGGAACTACAAGCATAACAAATAAATACTCCATAAGAATTTTGGAAGAAGAACTAGAGGCGGAAAGAAATATGCAAAAAGATAATTCCAAAGAAATGTCAATGCATACACTACTTCCGCCTGAAGATTCCCAGACCTTAATAGGCCCCTGGGAAGTTCTTTATTCAGATGAGATGAAAAACATATCTGGGAAAGAGAGACCATTCTCCCGGAGAAAAAGCTGGATTAACAGAGATAATCCGCTTCCCAAATATCTATACCTGGGAAAAAAAACACAGAATTTAGATAGGAGCTGGATTTAGCCCAAGCTAATATCCGAGACACTTCTGTCACAACCTAAGGACTGATAGTCCTACTCTGATGATTGACATACACCATAGTAGTGATATTGTTTGAAAAACATTAAACGTCTCTTCTTCAAAAAGAAACCAACTGAAAAATTCTGAGAAAACACGGAGTTCTAAAATATCAAATGGTAATCTCGCCTCCTGAGATTTCCAAACCCCTTGTGCTGACAGAGATCCTCAGACAGCCTACCAACCAAAAAGACTCGCATCTGTAGAGATCATGGTCCAGGTTGAAAGAAATGAAGAGACCTGTAGAACTAAATGATGGTGATCTTAACCATCAAATCAAGAGATAAATATTAGGATTCGAAGATTTAAAATGTGAAATCCTAGAATCCCTGCACCATAATTCAGCATAAAAGACTGGAAAGGTTCTTTCTATTGAAAATGAGCAAAGGGAATTAAATCCAATGCTGTGGCCATAAGACCTAAAACTTCTATGCATATATAGCAACTGAAGGAAATAATAGAGACTAAAGGTACCGACAAACGGAACACAATAAAATTGTCCCTTGTCTGATAGAGACAAAGACAGTGACACAAACTATCTGGAAACCTAAAAAAAGGTGACCCTTGTGTGAGAAATCAAGAGCTTTTGAAAAAAAAGATCCTCTAACTATGTCCTGAAGAGCAAGTAAATCATATGAGATTCCGCATCCTCAGAAAATAATCTGAATGAAAACAGAAAAATGAAAATATGCATTTATTGTATCTAATGAAAACAAATAATGCTATCACTGACCAAAAAAAGGCAGAATAGTTTGAATAAAACTCCAAAACCCATTTCCTAAAAATGGAACTGGAAGAAATACCCCAGAAGATTCCAGGTCTGAGCAGCGCTTGAACCCCATGGGTGCCGAGCCATGCTTCAACTGTACCCAAAATATATAGGACCCAAGGACCCAAACACACTTAAAGAGAGTGTTAGCCTTACTGGAATAAAATCAAAGAAATTTGGACTGAATAGAACCAAATAAATTTCAAAGAAGTCTTAACCTGCCCCTTGCCAGCCAAGCTGGAATACTGCACGTACATCGCAATATTATGGAGCTGATTTTGAACTGAAAAATTTCCAATTATAAACATGTTACTTGGGAAAGAATTCAGGAATTCGTTCCTTAATAAGAACAACCAAACTAGTATAAGCTTAAAGTTTTAGTCTTAGAACTCAATCTTGAAGCCCAGAGTAACAGTTAAGAATTGAATCCAATTATAAAACAAATAATTGATTATCTTAGATCAAAAGAAATATGGATTTTTTTTTTTAAAAATCACAAAATTCTTCTAGCTAAAATAGCTAAAGACATAGATTAACCCTCATTTGCGAAAATATTCAATAAAATGAAGACACAAATGAAATTATTAGCATGATAGTCCAGTTAAAGGAACAGTCAATACAGTGGACTTGCATAATCAATAAATGCAAAACAACAAGACAAATGCAACAGCACCTAGTCTAGTAAATGTTGTCCCTTAAGAATGCTAAAATAAATCATAATCTGATACTTAATCTTAAAGTAAACAGAACAAAAATGAAGCAATTGCAACATCCAAATAAATCACAGGACCAAGAAAAGTACCTGAAACTAAATAATTTTCCTTAAATAAGATACAACCATCTAAAGGAAAATAAATACTATTTTGCTATAGAAACAATAGCATAATTAGTAGGAGTAGAGATAGCCCCAATAAATTGGAGAACCCTCCAAATTGAATTTAACTGCTGGCAAAGAATATAGTTTAAAACCTTTGAAGAAGGAATAAAAGAAAATTCTCAGCCTATTCCATTCCCTAGTATGAGGAATTGGAAAGAAAACTTCTGAAAACACAGAACTATAAATAAGCAGAAATAGTGTCAGCTAATCTTAAAGAACTAGTTACCTTAATATCCAAAATAATCAACACCTTTTCAACAAAGAACAAATGTACTTTAATAAAAAAATAATAAAAAAGTAGATTTGTTAGTGTCAATATCTGATGAAGAAAATTCTGAAAGAGAAAAAACATCATCAGAGAAGGATAAAACAGTATGTTGTTGGTCATTAGAAACTTCAATAATTAAAAAAGAAGTGAAAAAGACCTAAACATTTTATTAGAAGGCACGAAGTCAGACAAAGCCTTTAAAATAGAATCAGAAAAATATTTCTTATAAATCTTCAAAATATTTCTTGTACATAAGATGTAAGAATGGCAATAAAGCATAAATACTAATGGATTCTGCATGTAAAAGTATATCATAATAACTTATTACAAACCATAGCTAAAGATAAACATTTATAACATTTAAAATAAATGAACTTGGCTTTGGTAGAACTGAACTCAGTTAAGCGTTTTTCCAGAAGTAGCTTTTGATCCAGGGTCAATCTGAGACATCTTGCAATATGTAATAGAAAAAACAACATATAAAGCAAAATTGATCAAATTCCTTAAATGACAGTTTTAGGAATGGGAAAAAAATGCCAATGAACAAGCTTCTAGCAACCAGAAGCAATAAACAATGAGACGTAAATAATGTGGAGACAAAAAATGACGCCCATATTTTTTAGCGCCAAAAAAGACGCCCACACTATTTGGCGCCTAAATGTTTTGGCGCCAAAAATGACCCACATCCGGTAATGCCGACATCTTTGGTGCAAAAAAACTTCAAAAAAATGACACACATACAAACAACTTCCGGTGACAAGTATGACGCCGGAAATTACTGACATTTTTTGCGCCAAAAAAGTCTGCGCCAAGAATGACGCAATAAAATGAAGCATTTTCAGCCCCCGCGAGCCTAACAGCCCACAGGAAAAAAAGTCAAATTTTAAAGGTAAGAAAAATTTAATATTCAAATGCATTATCCCAAATAATGAAACTGACTGTCTGAAATAAGGAATATTGAACATCCTGAATCAAGGCAAATGAATGTTTAAACACATATATTTAGAACTTTATAAAAAAGTGCCCAACCATAGCTTAAAGTGTCACAGAAAATAAGACTTACTTACCCCAGGACACTCATCTACATATAGTAGAAAGCCAAACCAGTACTGAAATGAGAATCAGTAGAGGTAATGGTATATATAAGAGTATATCGTCGATGTGAAAAGGGAGGTAAGAGATGAATCTCTACGACCGATAACAGAGAACCTATGAAATAGACCCCGTAGAAGGAGATCATTGAATTCAAATAGGCAATACTCTCTTCACATTCCTCTGACATTCACTCCACGCTGAGAGGAAAACCGGGCTCCAGCCTGCTGCGGAGCGCATATCAACGAAGAATCTAGCACAAACTTACTTCACCACCTCCACGGGAGGCAAAGTTTGTAAAACTAAATTGTGGGTGAGGTGAGGGGTGTATTTATAGGCATTTTAAGGTTTGGGAAACTTTGCCCCTCCTGGTAGGAATGTATATCCCATACGTCACTAGCTCATGGACTCTTGCTAATTACATGAAAGAAAAATAAAAAATAAATGTGATTTCTAACAGGATGAGTTAAACATTTCAATGTGTGAGACATTAACGTGCTAAATACATATAGAATACATTTCAGTCCAAGAAAAGTCTCATTGCATCAGGTAGAAACCCTGGACCTGGCCCTTTTAGCTGAAAAGATAGATGTAGTTTCTTACCTCTCCCGTCAGGACGGACAGGAGGTTCCTGCAGAATCTAATGGCGGATTGTCCATATTGATCGGTTGTGGCACTGCTATTCCTAGTGTGGAGCAGAACCTGTCTAAATCTTCATAGGAGCGGAAAACTGCAGATTTATCACCATTAGAGGCCACCAAACAGGTGGGGAAGCCCCATCTGTAGGGGATCTTGTGTTCCTGAAGGGCAGATGTCAGAAAACGGAGATCCCTGCACTTCTGCAGGGTAGCAGGGCATAGATCCGAAAAGATTTGTAAGGTGATCCCAGCATGCTGGATTGGGTGTTTGTTCCTGCTGCACCTAAGGATCTCTTCTTTATCCTTGTAATTCAGCATTCTGAGGATAACATCCCTTGGGGGGCTTTTGGCGATGGTTTAGGGCGCAGCGCTCTGTGCGCTCTTTCTATAATTACTTCAGCTGCTAGTGGGGTACCTTTCACCGTGCAAAAGATATCTTGTAAATAACCAGGCAAGGCAGTAGGATTAATAGCTTCCAGTATCCCCCTCACTCGCAGTCAGTCACTACACTCAAGGGGAACCCGAACACAGGTGTGAGGTGTGGGGGGTACACTTAAGATGGGATTACTGGTATCAGGAGAGAAGTACAGTGAGCTATTAAATTATCAATATAACAATATAACTTCCTGGGGGCACAAGTCACCCTAAGCTGTGCCTAGGGGTCTTATAGGTATGATATTATCAGTCAATCCTTCATGAAGATAAACAGCTATTTTCTTTTGATATATTTTTTTTTGCTTTTATTTCTCTTTGTTTTTGCAAGCTGCATCACAATACACAGGGCCCAAAGAGCAGCTTCCTCACTGTGACAAAGTATAGAAGGCCTTGGTGATAGTAGCGTGACAAGTAGGCCTTTATGCAGTTTAAAGTGTCCCCTTAATTAACATCCTCTCCACAGCGGGTACCCCAATGTTAGAGTAAGTACATATGACCCATAAAAAGAGAACTCAGGTGCAACAGCCGCCCTCTGCTATCTCTGCTTAACGGCTTTCTGTGGGGGACTCAGCGGGTATTCTATTAGCCAACGCTGTCCGGTGCGCAACGCGGCTAATCACTGCACCACTTGTAGATGTTCCGGGGGCTTGTTTTATATCAAGCCAGGCACAGCAGACATAGGTTCCGACCAGGGGCAGTCTCGTCTTCCTCCTCGATCACGGCCGCAGCGAGCTCACACAGGGCCTGTGTTGATCTAAGGCCGTTACTTGTTGAGATACCGTGGCACTGCCCAGTCTGTTCGCACTGCGTAATAGGGGTCCATCAGGTTGCTGAAAAAAAGTGTTGTCCTCCCGCGATCTGTCCTTTAGGCTCCCGGTATAGCTCTATCAGGGCCGCAGTACAGGGCGCAGCGCCAAAGTTCTTAAAAGCTCCTGTAGAATGTTATAAGAGACTCCCTCCCAGGACCAAAATGAATGTCCTGCAGTCCCCCTGGTTCTTAAGTTTATTTAGAGGTTTGTACAGGAGTACTTTATGGGCTTTGATGGCATTTGGCTAGTCTTCAGCTCAGTGGAATGGGGATTACACAGATTTGTCCCCTCTACTAAATCTGGATCAGGAAACCAGAGATTCTCTTCTCTGGTGGTTATCTCGGGCCCATCTGTCCAAGGGTATGACCTTTTGCAGACCAGATTGGACAATTGTAACAACAGATGCCAGCCTTTTAGGTTGGGGTGCAGTCTGGAACTCCCTGAAGGCTCAGGGTTCATGGACTCGGGAGGAGAAACTCCTCCCAATAAATATTCTGGAGTTAAGAGCAATATTCAATGCTCTTCTGGCTTGGCCTCAGCTAGCAACACTGAGGTTCATCAGATTTCAGTCGGACAACATCATGACTGTGGCTTACATCAACCATCAAGGGGGAACCAGGAGTTCCCTAGCAATGTCAGAAGTCTCCAAGATAATTCGCTGGGCAGAGACTCACTCTTGCCACCTGTCAGCGATCCATATCCCAGGTGTAGAGAACTGGGAGGCGGATTTTCTAAGGCGTCAGACTTTTCATCCGGGGGAATGGGAACTGCATCCGGAGGTGTTTGCTCAATTGGTTATCCGTTTGGGCAAACCAGAATTGGATCTCATGGCGTCTTGCCAGAACGCCAAGCTTCCTTGTTACGGATCCAGGTCCAGGGACCCAGAAGCGGCACTGATAGATGCTCTAGCAGCGACTTGGTTCTTCAACCTGGCTTATGTGTTTTCACCGTTTCCTCTGCTCCCTCGTCTGATTTCCAAAATCAAACAGGAAAGAGCATCGGTGATATTGATAGCGCCTGCGTGGCCAGACCTAGTGGACATGTCATCCTTTCTACCATGGACTCTGCCTCTGAGAGAAGACCTTCTAATACAAGGTCCTTTCAATCATCCGAATCTACTTTCCCTGAGACTGACTGCATGGAGATTGAACACTTGATCCTATCAAAGCGTGGCTTCTCCGAGTCCGTAATTGATACCTTAATACAGGCACGAAAGGCTGTCACCAGGAAAATTTACCACAAAATATGGCGTAAATATCTTCATTGGTGTGAATCCAAGAAATACTCATGGAGTAGGGTTAGGATTCCTAGGAGATATTGTCCTTCCTCCAAGAGGGTTTGGACAAAGGATTATTAGCTAGTTCTTTAAAGGGACAGATTTCTGCTCTGTCTATTCTTTTACACAAGCGTCTGGCAGAAGTTCCAGACGTTCAGGCATTTTGTTAGGCTTTAGTTAGAATTAAGCCTGTGTTTAAGCCTGTTGCTCCTCCATGGAGCTTAAACGTGGTTCTTAAAGTTCTTCAAGGGGTTCTGTTTGAACCCCTTCATTCTATTGATATCAAACTTCTTTCATGGAAAGTTCTTTTTCTGATGGCTATTTCATCGGCTCGAAGAGTCTCGGAGTTATCTGCCTTATATTGTGATTCTCCTTATCTGATCTTTCATTCAGATAAAGTTGTTCTGCGTACAAAACCTGGGCTTTTACCTAAGGTGGTTTCTAACAAGAATATCAATAAAGGGATTGTTGTTCCATCATTATGTCCTAATCCTTATTTCTTTCCAAGGTAATACATTATTTGGTTCTCAGTTGGATTCTATAATTTCAAGTGTCACTGGGGGGGATGGGAGCTTTTTCTCTTGTTAAGTGTATCCAGTCCATGGATCATCCATTACTTGTGGGATATTCTCCTTCCCAACAGGAAGTTGCAAGAGGATCACCCACAGCAGAGCTGCTATATAGCTCCTCCCCTCACTTCCATACCCAGTCATTCTCTTGCAACTCTCAACAAAGATCGAGGTCGTAAGAGGACTGTGGTGTTGTATACTTAGTTTATTTCTTCAATCAAAAGTTTGTTATTTTTAAATGGTACCGGAGTGTACTGTTTATCTCAGGCAGTATTTAGAAGAAGAATAGCGTGCAGGTTTTCCTGCAATAAGGTATGTGCAGTTAATATTTTTCTAGGGATGGAATTTGCTAGAAAATGCTACTGATACCGAAGTAATGTAAGTAAAGCCTTAAATGCAGTGATAGCGACTGGTATCAGGCTTATTAATAGAGATACATACTCTTATAAAAGTGTATTTTGAAACGTTTGCTGGCATGTTTAATCGTTTTTTATATATGTTTGGTGATAAAACTTACTGGGGCCTAGTTTTTTTCCACATGGCTGGCTTGAATTTTGCCTAGAAACAGTTCCCTGAGGCTTTCCACTGTTGTAATATGAGTGGGAGGGGCCTATTTTAGCGCTTTTTTTGCGCAGAAAAATTACAGACACAGACATCCAGCTTCTTCCTACATGATCCAGGACTTCTCTGAAGTACTCAAAAGGCTTCAAAAGTCGTATTGAGGGAGGTAAAAAGCCACAGTAGAGCTGTGGCAGTTGTTGTGACTGTTTAAAAAACATTTTTGTCATTTGTTATTCCGTTTTTTGGTATTAAGGGGTTAATCATCCATTTGCAAGTGGGTACCTAGACTGTAAAAATTTCGTTAGTGTAACTGCCTTTTTTCACTGTTATTTCAAATTTGGACAAAATTTGTGTTTCTTAAAGGCGCAGTAACGTTTTTTTTATATTGCTTGTAAACTTGTTTTAAAGTGTTTTCCAAGCTTGCTAGTCTCATTGCTAGTCTGTTTAAACATGTCTGACACAGAGGAACCTACTTGTTCATTATGTTTGAAAGCCATGATGGAGCCCCATAGGAGAATGTGTACTAAATGTATTGATTTCACCTTAAACAGTAAAGATCAGTCTTTATCTATAAAAGAATTATCACCAGAGGGTTCTGTCGAGGGGGAAGTTATGCCGACTAACTCTCCCCACGTGTCAGACCCTTCGCCTCCCGCTCAGGGGACGCACGCTAATATGGCGCCAATTACATCAGGAACGCCCATAGCGATTACCTTGCAGGACATGGCTGCAATCATGAATAATACCCTGTCAGAGGTATTATCTAGATTGCCTGAATTAAGAGGCAAGCGCGATAGCTCTGGGGTTAGGAGAGATACAGAGCGCGCAAATGCTGTAAGAGCCATGTGTGATACTGCGTCACAGTATGCAGAACATGAGGACGGAGAGCTTCAGTCTGTGGGTGACATCTCTGACTCGGGGAAACCTGATTCAGAGATTTCTAATTTTAATTTTAAGCTTGAGAACCTCCGTGTATTGCTTGGGGAGGTATTAGCTGCTCTGAATGACTGTAACACAGTTGCAATACCAGAGAAATTGTGTAGGCTTCATAGATACTATGCGGTGCCGGTGTGTACTGATGTTTTTCCTATACCTAAGAGGCTTACAGAAATTATTAGCAAGGAGTGGGATAGACCCGGTGTGCCCTTTTCCCCACCTCCTATATTTAGAAAAATGTTTCCAATAGACGCCACTACACGGGACTTATGGCAGACAGTCCCTAAGGCGGAGGGAGCAGTTTCTACTTTAGCAAAGCGTACCACTATCCCGGTTGAGGACAGTTGTGCTTTTTCAGATCCAATGGATAAAAAATTGGAGGGTTACCTTAAGAAAATGTTTATTCAACAAGGTTTTATTTTACAGCCCCTTGCATGCATTGCGCCTGTCACTGCTGCGGCGGCATTCTGGTTTGAGGCCCTGGAAGAGGCCATCCATACAGCTCCATTGAATGAAATTATTGACAAGCTTAGAACGCTTAAGCTAGCTAACTCATTTGTTTCTGATGCCATTGTTCATTTGACTAAACTAATGGCTAAGAATTCCGGATTCGCCATCCAGGCGCATAGGGCGCTATAGCTTAAATCCTGGTCAGCTGATGTGACTTCAAAGTCTAAATTGCTCAACATTCCTTTCAAGGGGCAGACCTTATTCGGGCCTGGCTTGAAGGAAATTATTGCTGACATTACTGGAGGCAAGGGTCATACCCTTCCTCAGGACAGGGCCAAATCAAAGGCCAAACAGTCTAATTTTCGTGCCTTTCGAAATTTCAAGGCAGGAGCAGCATCAACTTCCTCAGCTTCAAAACAAGGGGGAACTGTTGCTCATTCCAGACAGGCCTGGAAACCTAACCAGTCCTGGAACAAGGGCAAGCAGGCCAGAAAGCCTGCTGCTGCCCCCCAAGACAGCATGAAGGAACGGCCCCCTATCCGGAAACGGATCTAGTGGGGGGCAGACTTTCTCTCTTCACCCAGGCGTGGGCAAGAGATGTTCAGGATCCCTGGGCGTTAGAGATCATATCTCAGGGATATCTTCTGGACTTCAAAGCTTCTCCTCCACAAGGGAGATTTCATCTTTCAAGGTTATCAGCAAACCAGATAAAGAAAGAGGCATTCCTAAGCTGTGTGCAAGACCTCCTAGTAATGGGAGTGATCCTTCCAGTTCCGCGGACGGAACAAGGACAGGGGTTTTATTCAAATCTGTTTGTGGTTCCCAAGAAAGAGGGAACCTTCAGACCAATCTTGGATCTAAAGATCTTAAACAAATTCCTCAGAGTTCCATCATTCAAAATGGAAACTATTCGGACCATCCTACCCATGATCCAAGAGGGTCAGTACATGACCACAGTGGACTTAAAGGATGCCTACCTTCACATACCGATTCACAAAGATCATCATCGGTTCCTAAGGTTTGCCTTTCTAGACAGGCATTACCAATTTGTAGCTCTTCCCTTCTGGTTGGCCACAGCCCCAAGAATTTTTACAAAGGTTCTGGGCTCACTTCTGGCGGTTCTAAGACCGCAAGGCATAGCGGTGGCTCCTTATCTAGACGACATCCTGATACAGGCGTCAAGCTTTCAAATTGCCAAGTCTCATACAGAGATAGTTCTGGCATTTCTGAGGTCGCATGGGTGAAAAGTGAACGTGGAAAAGAGTTCTCTATCCCCACTCACAAGAGTCTCCTTCCTAGGGACTCTTATAGATTCTGTAGAGATGAAAATTTACCTGACGGAGTCCAGGTTATCAAAACTTCTAAATGCTTGCCGTGTCCTTCATTCCATTCCACGCCCGTCAGTGGCTCAGTGCATGGAAGTAATCGGCTTAATGGTAGCGGCAATGGACATAGTGCCATTTGCGCGCCTGCTTCTCAGACCGCTGCAATTATGCATGCTAAGTCGGTGGAATGGGGATTACTCAGATTTGTCCCCTCTACTAAATCTGGATCAAGAGACCAGAGATTCTCTTCTCTGGTGGCTATCTCGGGTCCATCTGTCCAAGGGTATGACAGATGCCAGCCTTCTAGGTTGGGGTGCAGTCTGGAACTCCCTGAAGGCTCAGGGATCGTGGACTCAGGAGGAGAAACTCCTCCCAATAAATATTCTGGAGTAAAGAGCAATATTCAATGCTCTTCTAGCTTGGCCTCAGTTAGCAACCCTGAGGTTCATCAGATTTCAGTCGGACAACATCACGACTGTGGCTTACATCAACCATTAAGGGGGAACCAGGAGTTCCCTAGCGATGTTAGAAGTCTCAAAGATAATTCGCTGGGCAGAGTCTCACTCTTGCCACCTGTCAGTGATCCACATCCCAGGCATAGAGAACTGGGAGGCGGATTTTCTAAGTCGTCAGACTTTTCATCCGGGGGAGTGGGAACTCCATCCGGAGGTGTTTGCTCAACTGGTCCATCGTTGGGGCAAACCAGAACTGGATCTCATGGCGTCTCGCCAGAACGCCAAGCTTCCTTGTTACGGATCCAGGTCCAGGGACCCGGGAGCGACGCTGATAGATGCTCTAGCAGCTCCTTGGTTCTTCAACCTGGCTTATGTGTTTCCACCGTTTCCTCTGCTCCCTCAACTGATTGCCAAAATCAAACAGGAGAGAGCATCGGTGATTCTGATAGCGCCTGCGTGGCCACGCAGGACCTGGTATGCAGACCTAGTGGACATGTCATCTCTTCCACCATGGACTCTGCCTCTGAGGCAGGACCTTCTAATACAAGGTCCTTTCAATCATCCAAATCTAATTTCTCTGAGACTGACTGCATGGAGATTGAACGCTTGATTCTATCAAGGCGTGGCTTCTCCGAGTCAGTCATTGATACCTTAATACAGGCACGAAAGCCTGTCACCAGGAAAATCGACCATAAGATATGGCGTAAATATCTTTATTGGTGTGAATCCAAGAGTTACTCATGAAGTAAGGTTAGGGTTCCTAGGATATTGTCCTTTCTCCAAGAGGGTTTGGACAAAGCCTTATCAGCTAGTTATTTAAAGGGACAGATCTCTGCTCTGTCTATTCTTTTGCACAAGCGTCTGGCAGAGGTTCCAGACGTCCAGGCATTTTGTCAGGCTTTGGTTAGGATTAAGCCTTTGTTTAAAACTGTTGCTCCCTCGTGGAGCTTAAACTTGGTTCTTAAAGTTCTTCAGGGAGTTCCGTTTGAACCCCTTCATTCCATTGATATTACTTTTATCTTGGAAAGTTCTGTTTTTGATGGCTATTTCCTCGGCTCGAAGAGTCTCTGAGTTATCTGCCTTACAATGTGATTCTCCTTATCTTATTTTTCATTCAGACAAGGTAGTTCTGCGTACCTAACCTGGGTTTTTACCTAATGTGGTTTCTAACAGGAATATCAATCAATAGATTGTTGTTCCATCATTGTGTCCTAATCCTTCTTCAAAGAAGGAACGTCTTTTGCATAATCTGGACGTAGTCCGTGCCTTGAAGTTTTACTTACAGGCTACAAAAGATTTTCGTCAAACATCTGCCCTGTTTGTCGTTTACTCTGGACAGAGGAGAGGTCAAAAAGCTTCGGCAACCTCTCTCTCCTTTTGGCTTTGAAGCATAATACGCTTAGCCTATGAGACTGCTGGACAGCAGCCCCCTGAAAGGATTACAGCTCATTTTACTAGAGCTGTGGCTTCCACCCGGGCCTTTAAAAATGAGGCCTCTGTTGAACAGATTTGCAAGGCTGCGACTTGGTCTTCGCTTGTTTCAAAATTTTACAAATTTGATACTTTTGCTTCTTCGGAGGCTGTTTTTGGGTGAAAGGTTCTACAGGCAGGGGTTCCTTCCGTTTAAGTTCCTGCCTTGTCCCTCCCATCATCCGTGTACTTTAGCTTTGGTATTGGTATCCCACAAGTAATGGATGATCCGTGGACTGGATACACTTAACAAGAGAAAACATAATTTATGCTTACCTGATAAATTTCTTTCTCTTGTAGTGTATCCAGTCCACGGCCCGCCCTGTCCTTTTAAGGCAGGTCTAAATTTTAATTAAACTACAGTCACCACTGCACCCTATGGTTTCTCCTTTCTCTGCTTGTTTCGGTCGAATGACTGGATATGGCATTGAGGGGAGGAGCTATATAGCAGCTCTGCTGTGGGTGATGCTCTTGCAACTTCCTGTTGGGAAGGAGAATATCCCACAAGTAATGGATGATCTGTGGACTGGATACACTACAAGAGAAATAAATTTATCAGGTAAGCATAAATTATGTTTTTGCCTCAGGATAAAAAATCTAAGGGTAAATTTAGGGCTGCTAACCGTTTTCATTCCTTTCGTCAGAATAAGGAACAGAAGCCTGACCATTCCCCTAAAGGAACAGCTTCCAATTGGAAGCCTTCTCCAATCTGGAATAAATCCAAGCATTTTAGAAAATCAAAAAATGATTTCCAAAATCATAATGGAATGTTCGTTTGTACTGCTGGTGGCTCCAGCATGGCCACACAGGTTTTGGTATGCGGATCTTGTTCGGATGTCCAGTCGCCAACCTTGGCCACTTCCGTTAAGGTCAGACCTTCTATCTCAAGGTCCGTTTTTCCATCAGGATCTCAAATCATTAAATTTGAAGGTATGGAGATTGAACGCTTAGTGCTTAGTCATATAGGTTTCTCTGACTCAGTGATCAATACTATGTTGCAGGCTCGTAAATCTGTGTCTAGAAAGATTTATTACAGAGTTTGGAAGACTTACATTTCATGGTGTTCCTCTCATAAGTTCTCTTGGCTTTCTTTTAGAATTCCTAGAATTTTACAGTTTCTTCAGGATGGTTTGGATAAGGGTTTGTCTGCAAGTTCCTTGAAAGGACAAATCTCTGCGCTTTCTGTTCTGTTTCACAGAAAAATTGCTAATCTTTCTGACATTCATTGTTTTGTACAAGCTTTGGTTTGTATCAAGCCTGTCATTAAGTCAATCTCTCCTCCTTGGGGTCTTAATTTGGTTTTGAGAGCTTTACAGGCTCCTCCGTTTGAGCCTATGCATTCTCTGGATATTAAGTTACTTTCTTGGAAAGTATTGTTTCTTTTGGCTATTTCTTCTGCTAGAAGAGTTTCTGAATTATCTGCTCTTTCTTGTGAGTCTCCTTTTCTGATTTTTCATCAGGATAAGGCGGTTTTGCTGACTTCATTTGAATTTTTACCTAAGGTTGTGAATTCCAACAACATTAGTAGAGAAATTGTTGTCCCTTCGTTGTGTCCTAATCCTAAGATTTTTTTGGAAAAATCTTTGCATTCTTTGGATGTGGTAAGAGCTTTCAAATATTATGTTGAAGCTACTAAAGATTTCGGAAAGACTTCTAGTCTATTTGTTATCTTTTCTGGTCCTAAGAAAGGTCAGCAAGCTTCTGCTATTTCTTTGGCTTCTTGGTTAAAACTTTTGATTCATCATGCTTATGTGGAGTCGGGTAAATCCCCACCTCAGAGGATTACGGCTCATTCTACTAGGTCAGTTTCTACTTCCTGGGCTTTTAAGAATGAAGCTTCTGTTGATCAGATTTGCAAAGCAGTAACTTGGTCTTCTTTGCATACTTTTACTAAATTCTACCATTTTGATGTTTTTTCTTCTTCAGAAGCAGTTTTTGGTAGAAAAGTTCTTCAGGCAGCTGTTTCAGTTTGATTACTCTGCTTATAATTTCAGTTTTTTTCGTTATAAGATTAAAACTTTTTGATTTGGGTTGTGGATTCTTTTTTCAGCGGAATTGGCTGTCTTTATTTTTTTCCCTCCCTCTCTAGTGACTCTTGCGTGGAGTTCCACATCTTGGGAATTTACTATCCCATACATCACTAGCTCATGGACTCTTGCCAATTACATGAAAGAAAACATAATTTATGTAAGAACTTACCTGATAAATTCATTTCTTTCATATTGGCAAGAGTCCATGAGGCCCACCCTTTTTGTAGTGGTTATGATTTTTTTGTATTATTCCTATTCCTTGTTGATGCTTGCGCTCCTTTCTTATCACCCCACTTCTTGGCTATTCGTTAAACTGAATTGTGGGTGTGGTGGGGGGTGTATTTATAGGCATTTTGAGGTTTGGGAAACTTTGCCCCTCCTTGTAGGAATGTATATCCCATACATCACTAGCTCATGGACTCTTGCCAATATGAAAGAAATTAATTTATCAGGCAAGTTCTTACATAAATTATGTTTTTTCACTATGCTGCCTGGATAAACCACCCCCTACCAAACGATATCTAAGTATCCAAGTACAATTAATCAACCGCAATTAATCTAAAATTTCTACACAGAAAATCTTACACATGTAGTTTATTTAAAAAAATCTGGTATATATAATAATTGACATGCCCATTTTACCTCTCTTGTTTTCCTTTGTTTGAAATATATAACTCAAATGGTGTTACTGTGGAAAAATGTATACATATAGATCTATTTCCTTGTGACGTAATAATGATGCTAGATCTCAACAATGTTTCCGATCATATGTCCAGATATTTCTCATATCATAATGTATATTTGTAAGACTTATACAAAATCCTCATTTGGGATACTTGAGCTTATACAGGTCCATGAATGGCCTTTTAAAGATGTGGATATATATATATATATATATATATATATATACTTTATTTAAAGAAATTAGGTTTTATTCTTTTATTATTAATGTTCAGTAGTATTGCAGTTGATGGCGCTACTTGGAGTTTCATAGTATTTGCATGCAATTATAGATGTACTCAATATATATGTGTCTGAACATTTACTTAAAGGGATATTACAGCCAAAATTGGAAACCACATGGGTGTATTTTGGTATTAAACAGAAGTAATTTTGTAATATACATGCATTAGCAAAAATGCTTCTAATAAAAGCTATAGCTGTTACAAAAGTGTATTTAAGTATGCACTGTGCACCAGCATTTTAAACACAGCACTTGCTCAGAGAGCCTAAGGTGCTTGAACCATCTGTTAATGACTCAATTTATTAATTGCTGACATGATGCAAGTCCCAGTGATGATCTTAGCAGCTGCATTATTTAAAATGTGAGTGCACCGAGAATATCTTGTTATGCTTAACGTGCATGTGCAGAGAAAAATGCTAACACTAAAATAGTGATAGCTTTTACTTGAAGCATTTTTGCTAATACATGTATATTGCAAATATGTTTCTATTCAAAGGTGCAATTAATCTATGTGCATTTATATTTTGACTGGAATGTCCCTTTAAAGTGAAAGTGAACTTACCTTTATGTCAATCCAGGATATCATTCGTTTTAAAAAATAAATATGACTTTCATTAATGATTCTTTATGAATAGCATTAGAAGTCAAGTTATCGCAATTATTAACCCTGTGAGTGCTAATGACGGCTCTGAGCCGTCAGAGTTTCCCACTCTGGTGCTAATGACGGCTCAGAGCCGTCACTAGCACTCTCCTACCTTGAGGGAGATCTGGGGGCTCCCACCCGCTCCTACCCCGGCGATCGTGCCTGTAGAGTGGCATGCATCACCGGGGCTACCTGTTTTGCGTGGTGACGTCACCGCACAACTTTATTTATATTTAACAATGTTAAGTATAGGAGCAGGGGGCATGCTGCTTAGAAACCTGTATCTCAGGCATCTAAGCAGCTACAGACCCCCGAGACCCACCATTGGAAAGGTAATCACCTAACCTTTTCAACAGTGTAAGTCTTGGGGGTCTGAAAAAAATAAAACAAAAGTTAAAAAAAAATTGTTCAAAATATAAAAATAAAATAAAAAAAACATTAAAAAAATCTTAGCACCCAGGTGGGAAAGTGCTTAGCACTCAAAGGGTTAATCCATTTCTGAATGTTCACAAATGCAACCTGTAATTTTTTTTTTGGCTGTCGATTACGTTTCTGGATCAGACGACTGAAATTCTGTCCGTTAAGTGGCCGTCAGTGCACGTCATCCGCCTACTTGATCCTGTGCGCATGCGCCATTGTTTTCACCTTCATCTCGGCATCCACGTGCGCTAAGGTTTCCCGCATGCTTATTCACACTATTTAGGAATCCCCTTAAGACGTTTCCAATGCAATTAATGCATGCGCGGTTGTTATAGGGTTTGACGGCATGTGCAGAAGACAGTGAGCTCGCCGATTGGCACATGTGCTGTTTCAAGGAGCCTTGTAAACGCGCTTTAGACAGACGTAGAAAGCATGTGGGACCGCTCTATATGTAAAAAACAAGGAATGGAGGAAATAGTATGTGGGAGGAGCCACACATCGCAACGGTATGGAGTTATAAATATAGATAATATAGAAATACATTTTAAACATCAGCAAAAAAGTTAGCGATTAAGTTAGGATAATAGTAATAGTAAGAAATGTATTCATGTCTTGATGATGTTGAAAATTTACCTTCACTTTAATACTGTATTGTCTGTGAACAACCTCAATAAAAACTTATTTAAAAAAAAAAAAAAAAAAGATAAGGCTAGAGAATGCATCAGTGTTTCTTATAGCTCCAAATTGGCTTAGAAGAGTTTGGTTCACAGATCTGGTTCAGATCTCTAGTTGCCAGCCTTGGCCTCTTCCTCTAAGAATTATTTTCCATCCAGATTTTTAATCTCTAAGCTTGATGGCTTGGAAATTGATTTAGTAGTTCTTCGTCAGAGAGGTTTCTCTGAGTCTCTTGTTTATTCGCTTGTTCAAGCTAGGAAACCTGTTTTCAGACAGATCTTTTACAAGGTTTGGAAAGCTTTTATTTTTTTGGTTTTCTGATCATAATTGTTCTTGGCATTCTTTAAAGAATTCACTGCATTGTTGAGTTTCTTCAGGATGTTTTGCAGGAAGGTCTTTCTGCCAGTTCCTTGAAAGGATAGATTCTTGCCCTCTCTGTTCCTTTCCATAGGAAAATTGCTTATATTCCTTATGTGCATAGTTTTGTTCAGGCATTATCTAGAATAAAGCCTGTGTTTAAATCTATTTCTCCTCCTTGGAATCTTAATTTGGTCCTAGAGGTTTTTACAATCTCCTTTTTTTTTTAACCTATGCATACGGTGGATGTTAAGCTTATTACTTGGAAAGCTTTGTTCCTTTTGGCTATTTTCTCTGCTACGAGATTGTCTGAATTGTCTGTTCTATATTGTGATCCTCCTTATCTTATTGTTCATAAGGATAAAGCTGTCTTGAGGACTTGTTTTGAATTTTTTACCTTCTTTTTCTTCTTCTGCAACATTAGTAGGGGAATTGCGATTTCTTCTTTGTCCTGATCCAAAGATGTCTTTAGAGAGACTTCTTCATATTTTGGATGTTGTCAGAGCTTTGAATTATTATCTTGAGGTTACAAAGATTCGGACAAACTCCTAACTTGTTTGTTCATTTTTCAGGTAATCGCAATAGGCAGAAGGCTTCTGTTACTCTGGATTCTTGGATTAAGCAATTAACCCATATGGCTTATGTAGAAACAGGTCAGACTACTAAGCATATCATGGCTTATTCTACTTGCTCTGTACCCACTTCCTGGGCAATCAAGAATTAGGCTTCTGTGGAACAAATTTGCAAGGCAACTACTTGGTTATCCTTGTTTTCATTTTCTAAATTCTACCATTTTGAAGTTTTTGCTTCATCTGAAGCTGCTTTTGGTAGGAAAGTGTTTCAAGCAGTTGTTTCTGTCTAGGACTCGGTTTTCTGTTTTTGGGTGTTTTTTTCCTTATGGTTTAAAAGGATGTTTAATCCCTATTTTTTCCATTTCTAGTGGCCTCTGGGTATTAGTTCCAAGGATTTATGGATCGTGGACTGTTATCACCTATATGACAGAAAACATAATTTATATCCTGATAAATTCCTTTCTTTCATGGTGATTAAGAGTCCACGAGACCCCACCCTGATTTTTCCTTTTTTTCCCCCGCATTTTCTCTAATTATTTTGCTCTTTTTCAGGCTATACGTCAGACTGATTACCATAGAGGTTGGAGAGTTTATATAGAGCTCTGAGGTTTGGCAGGAAAGGGAATTCCCAGGAGTAATGTATTGTGGACTTTTATCACCACAAAAGAAAGGAATCATCAGGTAAAATATAAATTATGTTTTTTAATCTGCATTCTTAGCAACATTTCAGTGAAAATGTAAAAAATATTTTACTCCATTTGGTTTCAATAATTGGCTTCAATGATGGTGAAAGCAGCTCAGGAATAGTGACCATTCAGTTCTGTTTAAAGGGAAAGTAAAGTCAAAATTAAGTATTCACAATTTAGATACCGCATGCAATTTGAAACAACTTTCCAAATTACTTCAGTATCAAATTTGCTTTTGTTTTCTTGGTATACTATGTTGAAAAGTAAAGCTAGTTAGGCTGATAGGAGCTTTGGAGTTTGCACATGATTAGCACAGTCTATGGCAGCAGTATTTGAAGCGATGTATATCATTTCTCTAAACATTGTTGCAAACACTGCTGTCAGATGGCTAAAGACAAAGGATATCAAGAGAGCTAAACAAAATGGATAATAGAAGTAAATTGGAAAGTTGTTTAAAATGTCATACTCTGTCTAATCTGTTTGCTTTATTAATAACCATGGAAATATAAAGTAGGAGTAAAGTCAAAAGACTTACGGCCAGATTACGAGTTTTGCGTTATGAGCTATGCGGTGCTACCGTGCAGTTTTCTTTCATGTAATTAGCAAGAGTCCATGAGCTAGTGACGTATGGGATATACATTCCTACCAGGAGGGGCAAAGTTTCCCAAACCTCAAAATGCCTATAAATACACCCCTCACCACACCCACAAATCAGTTTTACAAACTTTGCCTCCTATGGAGGTGGTGAAGTAAGTTTGTGCTAGATTCTACGTTGATATGCGCTCCTCAGCAGGTTGGAGCCCGGTTTTCCTCTCAGCGTGCAGTGAATGTCAGAGGGATGTGAGGAGAGTATTGCCTGTTTGAATTCAATGATCTCCTTCTACGGGGTCTATTTCATAGGTTCTCTGTTATCGGTCGTAGAGATTCATCTCTTACCTCCCTTTTCAGATCGACGATATACTCTTATATATATACCATTACCTCTGCTGATTTTCGTTTCAGTACTGGTTTGGCTTTCTACAAACATGTAGATGAGTGTCCTGGGGTAAGTAAGTCTTATTTTCTGTGACACTCTAAGCTATGGTTGGGCACTTTTTTAATAAAGTTCTAAATATATGTATTCAAACATTTATTTGCCTTGACTCAGGATGTTCAACATTCCTTATTTTCAGACAGTCAGTTTCATATTTGGGATAATGCACTTGAATCAATTATTTTTCTTACCTTAAAAATTTGACTTTTTTCCCTGTGGGCTGTTAGGCTCGCGGGGGCTGAAAATGCTTCATTTTATTGCGTCATTCTTGGCGCGGACTTTTTTGGCGCAAAAAATCTTTTCTGTTTCCGGCGTCATACGTGTCGCCGGAAGTTGCGTCATTTTTTGACGTTCTTTTGCGCCAAAAGTGTCGGCGTTCCGGACGTGGCGTCATTTTTGGCGCCAAAAGCATTTAGGCGCCAAATAATGTGGGCGTCTTATTTGGCGCTAAAAAAAATATGGGCGTCGCCTTTGTCTCCACATTATTTAAGTCTCATTTTTCTTTGTTTCTGGTTGCTAGAAGCTTGTTCCTTGGCATTTTTTCCCATTCCTGAAACTGTCATTTAAGGAATTTGATCAGTTTTGCTTTATATGTTGTTTTTTCTCTTACATATTGCAAGATGTCTCACGTTGCATCTGAGTCAGAAGATACTTCAGGAAAATCGCTGTCTGGTGCTGGAACTACCAAAGCTAAGTGTATCTGCTGTAAACTTTTGGTAGCTGTTCCTCCAGCTGTTGTTTGTATTAATTGTCATGACAAACTTGTTAATGCAGATAATATTTCCTTTAGTAATGTACCATTACCTGTTGCAGTTCCATCAACATCTAATGTTCAGAATGTTCCTGATAACATAAGATATTTTGTTTCTGAATCCATCAAGAAGGCTATGTCTGTTATTCCTCCTTCTAGTAAACATAAAAAATCTTTTAAAACTTCTCTTTATACAGATGAATTTTTAAATGGACATCATCATTCTGATTCTAATGACTCTTCTGGTTCAGAGGATTCTGTCTCAGAGGTTGATGCTGATAAATCTTCATATTAATTTAAAATGGAATTTATTCGTTCTTTACTTAAAGAAGTACTAATTGCTTTAGAAATTGAGGATTCTGGTCCTCTTGATACTAAATCTAAACGTTTAGATAAGGTCTTTAAATCTCCTGTGGTTATTCCAGAAGTTTTTCCTGTTCCTGGTGCTATTTCTGAAGTAATTTCTAGAGAATGGAATAATTTGGGTAATTCATTTACTCCTTCTAAACGTTTTAAGCAATTATATCCTGTGCCGTCTGACAGATTAGAATTTTGGGACAAAATCCCTAAAGTTGATGGGGCTATTTCTACCCTTGCTAAACGTACTATTATTCCTACGTCAGATGGTACTTCGTTTAAGGATCCTTTAGATAGGAAAATTTAATCCTTTCTAAGAAAAGCTTATCTGTGTTCAGGTAATCTTCTTCTTAGACCTGCTATATCATTGGCTGATGTTGCTGCAGCTTCAACTTTTTGGTTGGAAACTGTAGCGCAACAAGTAACAGATCATGATTCTCATAATTTTATCTGTGATGCCATTTTTGATATTATCAGAGTTGATGTCAGGTTTATGTCTCTAGCTATTTTAGCTAGAAGAGCTTTATGGCTTAAAACTTGGAATGCTGATATGTCTTCTAAATCGACTCTACTTTCCATTTCTTTCCAGGGTAACAAATTATTTGGTTCTCAGTTGGATTCTATTATCTCAACTGTTACTGGTGGGAAAGGAACTTTTTTACCACAGGATAAAAAATCTAAGGGTAAAAACAGGGCTTATAATCGTTTTCGTTCCTTTCGTTTCAACAAAGAACAAAAACCTGATCCTTCATCCTCAGGAGCAGTTTCAGTTTGGAAACCATCTCCAGTCTGGAATAAATCCAAGCCTTCTAGAAAAGCAAAGCCAGCTTCTAAGTCCACATGAAGGTGCGGCCCTCATTCCAGCTCAGCTGGTAGGGGGCAGGTTACGTTTTTTCAAAGAAATTTGGATCAATTCTGTTCACAATCTTTGGATTCAGAACATTGTTTCAGAAGGGTACAGAATTGGTTTCAAGATAAGACCTCCTGCAAAGAGATTTTTTCTTTCCCGTGTCCCAGTAAATCCAGTGAAAGCTCAAGCATTTCTGAAATGTGTTTCAGATCTAGAGTTGGCTGGAGTAATTATGCCAGTTCCAGTTCTGGAACAGGGGCTGGGGTTTTATTCGAATCTCTTCATTGTACCAAAGAAGGAGAATTCCTTCAGACCAGTTCTGGATCTAAAAATATTGAATCGTTATGTAAGGATACCAACGTTCAAAATGGTAACTGTAAGGACTATCTTGCCTTTTGTTCAGCAAGGGCATTATATGTCCACAATAGATTTACAGGATGCATATCTGCATATTCCGATTCATCCAGATCATTATCCGTTCCTGAGATTCTCTTTTCTGGACAAGCATTACCAGTTTGTGGCTCTGCCGTTTGGCCTAGCTACAGCTCCAAGAATTTTTACAAAGGTTCTCGGTGCCCTTCTGTCTGTAATCAGAGAACAGGGTATTGTGGTATTTCCTTATTTGGACGATATCTTGGTACTTGCTCAGTCTTTACATTTAGCAGAATCTCATACGAATCGACTTGTGTTGTTTCTGCAAGATCATGGTTGGAGGATCAATTCACTAAAAAGTTCATTGATTCCTCAGACAAGGGTAACCTTTCTGGGTTTCCAGATAGATTCAGTGTCCATGACTCTGTCTTTGACAGACAAGAGACGTCTAAAATTGATTTCAGCTTGTCGAAACCTTCAGTCACAATCATTCCCTTCGGTAGCCTTATGCATGGAAATTCTAGGTCTTATGACTGCTGCATCGGACGCGATCCCCTTTGCTCGTTTTCACATGCGACCTCTTCAGCTCTGTATGCTGAACCAATGGTGCAGGGATTACACAAAGATATCTCAATTAATATCTTTAAAACCGATTGTACGACACTCTCTGACGTGGTGGACAGATCACCATCGTTTAGTTCAGGGGGCTTCTTTTGTTCTTCCGACCTGGACTGTAATTTCAACAGATGCAAGTCTTACAGGTTGGGGAGCTGTGTGGGGGTCTCTGACGGCACAAGGGGTTTGGGAGTCTAAGGAGGTGAGATTACCGATCAATATTTTGGAACTCCGTGCAATTTTCAGAGCTCTTCAATCATGGCCTCTTCTGAAGAGAGAATCGTTCATTTGTTTTCAGACAGACAATGTCACAACTGTGGCATACATCAATCATCAAGGAGGGACTCACAGTCCTCTGGCTATGAAAGAAGTATCTCGAATTCTGGTTTGGGCGGAATCCAGCTCCTGTCTAATCTCTGCGGTTCATATTCCAGGAATAGACAATTGGGAAGCGGATTATCTCAGTCGCCAAACGTTGCATCCGGGCGAATGGTCTCTTCACCCAGAGGTATTTCTTCAGATTGTTCAAATGTGGGAACTTCCAGAAATAGATCTGATGGCTTCTCATCTAAACAAGAAACTTCCCAGGTATCTGTCCAGATCCCGGGATCCTCAGGCGGAGGCAGTGGATTTATTATCACTTCCTTGGAAGTATCATCCTGCCTATATCTTTCCGCCTCTAGTTCTTCTTCCAAGAGTAATCTCCAAGATTCTGAAGGCATGCTCGTTTGTTCTGCTGGTAGCTCCAGCATGGCCTCACAGGTTTTGGTATGCGGATCTTGTCCGGGTGGCCTCTTGCCAACCGTGGACTCTTCCGTTAAGACCAGACCTTCTGTCGCAAGGTCCTTTTTTCCATCAGGATCTCAAATCCTTAAATTTAAAGGTATGGAGATTGAACGCTTGATTCTTGGTCAAAGAGGTTTCTCTGACTCTGTGATTAGTACTATGTTGCAGGCTCGTAAATCTGTATCTAGAGAGATATATTATAGAGTCTGGAAGACTTCTATTTCTTGGTGTCTTTCTCATCATTTTTCCTGGCATTCTTTTAGAATTCCGAGAATTTTACAGTTTCTTCAGGATGGTTTAGATAAAGGTTTGTCCGCAAGTTCCTTGAAAGGTCAAATCTCTGCTCTTTCTGTTCTTTTTCACAGAAAGATTGCTAATCTTCCTGATATTCATTGTTTTGTACAAGCCTTGGTTCGTATAAAACCTGTCATTAAGTCAATTTCTCCTCCTTGCAGTTTGAATTTGGTTCTGGGGGCTCTTCAAGCTCCTCCGTTTGAACCTATGCATTCATTGGACATTAAATTACTTTCTTGGAAAGTTTTGTTCCTTTTGGCCATCTCTTCTGCCAGAAGAGTTTCTGAATTGTCTGCTCTTTCTTGTGAGTCTCCTTTTCTGATTTTTCATCAGGATAAGGCAGTGTTGCGAACTTCTTTTGAATTTTTACCTAAGGTTGTGAATTCCAACAACATTAGTAGAGAAATTGTAGTTCCTGCATTATGCCCTAATCCTAAGAATTCTAAGGAGAAATCATTGCATTCTTTGGATGTTGTTAGAGCTTTGAAATATTATGTTGAAGCTACTAAGACTTTCCGAAAGACTTCTAGTCTATTTGTCATCTTTTCCGGTTCTAGAAAAGGCCAGAAAGCTTCTGCCATTTCTTTGGCATCTTGGTTGAAATCTTTAATTCATCATGCCTATGTTGAGTCGGGTAAAACTCCGCCTCAGAGGATTACAGCTCATTCTACTAGGTCAGTTTCTACTTCCTGGGCGTTTAGGAATGAAGCTTCGGTTGATCAGATTTGCAAAGCAGCAACTTGGTCTTCTTTGCATACTTTTACTAAATTCTACCATTTTGATGTGTTTTCTTCTTCTGAAGCAGTTTTTGGTAGAAAAGTACTTCAGGCAGCTGTTTCAGTTTGAATCTTCTGCTTATGTTTTCATTTAAACTTTATTTTGGGTGTGGATTATTTTCAGCAGGAATTGGCTGTCTTTATTTTATCCCTCCCTCTCTAGTGACTCTTGCGTGGAAAGATCCACATCTTGGGTAGTCATTATCCCATACGTCACTAGCTCATGGACTCTTGCTAATTACATGAAAGAAAACATAATTTATGTAAGAACTTACCTGATAAATTAATTTCTTTCATATTAGCAAGAGTCCATGAGGCCCACCCTTTTTTGTGGTGGTTATGATTTTTTTTTGTATAAAGCACAATTATTCCAATTCCTTATTTTTTATGCTTTCGCACTTTTTTCTTATCACCCCACTTCTTGGCTATTCGTTAAACTGATTTGTGGGTGTGGTGAGGGGTGTATTTATAGGCATTTTGAGGTTTGGGAAACTTTGCCCCTCCTGGTAGGAATGTATATCCCATACGTCACTAGCTCATGGACTCTTGCTAATATGAAAGAAATGAATTTATCAGGTAAGTTCTTACATAAATTATGTTTTTTCTCACCGCTCACCTGCAGCGCTGGTATTACAGGTTTTTACAAACCCGGCTTTAAAAGGCAAGACGTGAGCGTAGAGCAAAATTGTGCTCCATAACGCACTTCAATACCAGCGCTGCTTAAGTCAGTTTTGAGCTGGTTGTATGTGCTTGTGCACGATTTCCCCATAGACATCAATGGGGAGAGCTGGCTGAGAAAAAGTCTAACACCTGCAAAAAAGCAGCGTAATTTTATGTTTACACCTAACACCCTAACATGAACCCCGAGTCTAAACACCCCTAATCTTACACTTATTAACCCCTAACCAGCCGCCCCCGACATCGCCGACACCTACATTATTCTTATTAACCCCTAATCTGCCGCTTCGGACATCGCCACCACCTACATTATACTTATTAACCCCTAATCTGCTGCCCCCAACATCGCCGACACCTACATTATATTTATTAAAGGGACACTAAACACCTGCTGCAAATTCTGCAAACTAACTTCTGCTTTTAATTCATAAATGTACTCCAAATCTAGAAAAACGGTATATTTAGGCAATCTGTGCAGTTTACCCCCAGTTTATTCAAGAAGAGTGTTGTCAAACAGAATGGTGATTCTGAGCTCAATGCTGCTATGTGTGCTGCCATGTTGTAACGCACGTTGCTCACAGGCAGTAGTCACATGATGTGAATGACAGATAATTGTATAAATAAAGTTAAGAGGATTATCAGAATGCTCCCTCACTGTGGTGCTAATCGAGTGCTGTATAAACATTCAGTTTGTGCATTCATTGTTTTAAAATCAAAGCAATGTGTTTTTTTTCTGTGTTAGAAGAAATACGTCTCCACAGCTAGAGGAATGTTTATTTTTGCTAATAGCTAGCTACACGGGGATTAGGGAGGAGGAAGGAAGGGGAGAGGCATGTTAATAGCTGAATAACGCTGTATTTAGTTCTACTACAAGATTTATGCACTAATTGCCATAGATTAGCAAGCTACACCGGGAGGAGAGGGGAGGAGGAAGGAGGGGCATGCTCCATGGGAAGAAGGCAGCTGGATAACACAGTACTTCAAACATTTTACGGACTAGTCATTGAAAAGATACTTACACTTAGTGCATAAATCTTGTAGTAAAATGTAAATACATCGTTATTCAGCTGCCTTCTTCACACGGAGCATGCCTCTCCCCCTCCTTCCTCCTCCCCGTGCAAAATAGTAAGGGAGTGACTGGACCCTTGTGGTAGCAAGCCCATGGAGGACTCCACATGTTAAGCAAACAGTACATGTTGGTGTACAAGCTTCACAATGATTTTTATGTATTCAATTCTTGTAAAATCAACTTTATTTTTTTTCTAATATAGATTATTTCATTAGGTCCATAAATTGTCACACCTCTGTAAGTTTTTCTCTCCCCCTCCTTCCTCCTCCCCGTGTAGCTTGCTATTTGCAAAAATAAACATTCCTCTTTCTTCTAACACAGAAAAAAAACACAGTGCTTTGATTTTAAAACAATGAATGCACAAACTGAATGTTTATTTATATGAATGAGGTACATGATGTTTATACAGCACTTGATTAGCACCACAGTGAGGGAGCATTCTGATAATCCTCTTAACTTTATTTATACCATTATCTGCCATGCACATCACATGACTGCTGTGCCTGTGTGGCAATATGGCGGCATACATAGCATTACCAAGCGCTGGATCAGCAGTCTGATTGAAGACACTCTTCTTGAACTGTTTAGGGTAAACTGAGCATCAAGGATATGGATTAATTTGTTATTATTAGTAAGTATAAGTTAGTTTAAACAATTTTATAAGGTGTTATAAGTCCCTTTAACCCCTAATGTCCCGTCCCCAGTGTCGCTGCAACCTACCTACACTTATTAACCCCTAATCTGCCGCCCCAAACGTCGCCGCTGCCACTATATTAAATGTATTAACCCCTAAATCTAAGTCTAACCCTAACACCCCCTAACTTAAATATAATTTAAATAAATCTAAAGAAAATTACTATAATTTAACTAAATTATTCCTATTTAAAACTAAATACCTACCTATAAAATAAACCCTAAGATAGCTACAATATAACTAATAGTTACATTGTAGCTAGCTTAGGGTTTATTTTTATTTCTTTCATGTAATTAGCAAGAGTCCATGAGCTAGTGACGTATGGGATATACATTCCTACCAGGAGGGGCAAAGTTTCCCAAACCTCAAAATGCCTATAAATACACCCCTCACCACACCCACAATTCAGTTTTACAAAGTTTGCCTCTGATGGAGGTGGTGAAGTAAGTTTGTGCTAGATTCTACGTTGATATGCGCTCCGCAGCAAGTTGGAGCCCGGTTTTCCTCTCAGCGTGCAGTGAATGTCAGAGGGATGTGAAGAGAGTATTGCCTATTTGAATGCAGTGATCTCCTTCTACGGGGTCTATTTCATAGGTTCTCTGTTATCGGTCGTAGAGATTCATCTCTTACCTCCCTTTTCAGATCGACGATATACTCTTATATATACCATTACCTCTGCTGATTCCCGTTTCAGTACTGGTTTGGCTTTCTACAAACATGTAGATGAGTGTCCTGGGGTAAGTAAATCTTATTTTCTGTGACACTCTAAGCTATGGTTGGGCACTTTGTTTATAAAGTTCTAAATATATGTATTCAAACATTTATTTGCCTTGACTCAGAATGTTCAACTTTCCTTATTTTTCAGACAGTCAGTTTCATATTTGGGATAATGCATTTGAATTAATCATTTTTTTCTTACCTTCAAAAATTTGACACTTTTTTCCCTGTGGGCTGTTAGGCTCGCGGGGGCTGAAAATGCTTCATTTTATTGCGTCATTCTTGGCGCGGACTTTTTGGCGCAAAAATTCTTTTCCGTTTCCGGCGTCATACGTGTCGCCGGAAGTTGCGTCATTTTTTTGACGTTATTTTGCGCCAAAGATGTCGGCGTTCCGGATGTGGCGTCATTTTGGCGCCTAAAGCATTTAGGCGCCAAATAATGTGGGCGTCTGATTTGGCGCTAAAAAATATGGGCGTCGCTTTTATCTCCACATTATTTAAGTCTCATTTTTTTATTGCTTCTGGTTGCTAGAAGTTTGTTCTTGGCATTCTTTCCCATTCCTGAAACTGTCATTTAAGGAATTTGATCAATTTTGCTTTATATGTTGTTTTTTCTCTTACATATTGCAAGATGTCTCACGTTGCATCTGAGTCAGAAGATACTACAGGAAAATCGCTGTCTAGTGCTGGATCAACCAAAGCTAAGTGTATCTGCTGTAAATTTTTGGTAGCTATTCCTCCGGCTATTGTTTGTATTGATTGTCATGACAAACTTGTTAATGCAGATAATATTTCCTTTAGTAAAGTACCATTGCCTGTTGCAGTTCCTTCAACATCTAAGGTGCAGAATGTTCCTGATAACATAAGAGATTTTGTTTCTGAATCCATAAAGAAGGCTATGTCTGTTATTTCTCCTTCTAGTAAACGTAAGAAATCTTTTAAAACTTCTCTCCCTACAGATGAATTTTTAAATGAACATCATCATTCTGATTCTGATGACTCTTCTGGTTCAGAGGATTCTGTCTCAGAGGTTGATGCTGATAAATCTTCATATTTATTTAAAATGGAATTTATTCGTTCTTTACTTAAAGAAGTACTAATTGCTTTAGAAATAGAGGATTCTGGTCCTCTTGATACTAATTTTAAACGTTTGGATAAGGTATTTAAAGCTCCTGTGGTTATTCCAGAAGTTTTTCCTGTTCCTAATGCTATTTCTGCAGTAATTTCCAAAGAATGGGATAAATTGGGTAATTAATTTACTCCTTCTAAACGTTTTAAGCAATTATATCCTGTGCCGTCTGACAGATTAGAATTTTGGGACAAAATCCCTAAAGTTGATGGGGCTATTTCTACCCTTGCTAAACGTACTACTATTCCTACTTCAGATGGTACTTCGTTTAAGGATCCTTTAGATAGGAAAATTGAATCCTTTCTAAGAAAAGCTTATCTGTGTTCAGGTAATCTTCTTAGACCTGCTATATCTTTGGCTGATGTTGCTGCAGCTTCAACTTTTTGGTTGGAAACTTTAGCGCAACAAGTAACACATCATGATTCTCATGATATTATTATTCTTCTTCAGCATGCTAATAATTTTATCTGTGATGCCATTTTTGATATTATCAGAGTTGATGTCAGGTTTATGTCTCTAGCTATTTTAGCTAGAAGAGCTTTATGGCTTAAAACTTGGAATGCTGATATGGCTTCTAAATCAACTCTACTTTCTATTTCTTTCCAGGGTAACAAATTATTTGGTTCTCAGTTGGATTCTATTATTTCAACTGTTACTGGTGGGAAAGGAACTTTTTTACCACAGGATAAAAAATCTAAAGGTAAAAACAGGGCTAATAATCGTTTTCGTTCCTTTCGTTTCAACAAAGAACAAAAGCCTGATCCTTCATCCTCAGGAGCAGTTTCAATTTGGAAACCATCTCCAGTCTGGAATAAATCCAAGCCAGCTAGAAAGGCAAAGCCTGCTTCTAAGTCCACATGAAGGTGCGGCCCTCATTCCAGCTCAGCTGGTAGGGGGCAGGTTACGTTTTTTTCAAGGAAATTTGGATCAATTCTGTTCACAATCCTTGGATTCAGAACATTGTTTCAGAAGGGTACAGAATTGGTTTCAAGATGAGACCTCCTGCAAAGAGATTTTTTCTTTCCCGTGTCCCAGTAAATCCAGTAAAAGCTCAAGCATTTCTGAATTGTGTTTCAGATCTAGAGTTGACTGGAGTAATTATGCCAGTTCCAGTTCCGGAACAGGGGATGGGGTTTTATTCAAATCTCTTCATTGTACCAAAGAAGGAGAATTCCTTCAGATAAGTTCTGGATCTAAAAATATTGAATCGTTATGTAAGGATACCAACGTTCAAGATGGTAACTGTAAGGACTATCTTGCCTTTTGTTCAGCAAGGGAATTATATGTCCACAATAGATTTACAGGATGCATATCTGCATATTCCGATTCATCCAGATCATTATCAGTTCCTGAGATTCTCTTTTCTGGACAAGCATTACCAGTTTGTGGCTCTGCCGTTTGGCCTAGCTACAGCTCCAAGAATTTTTACAAAGGTTCTCGGTGCCCTTCTGTCTGTAATCAGAGAACAGGGTATTGTGGTATTTCCTTATTTGGACGATATCTTGGTACTTGCTCAGTCTTTACATTTAGCAGAATCTCATACGAATCGACTTGTGTTGTTTCTTCAAGATCATGGTTGGAGGATCAATTTACCAAAAAGTTCATTGATTCCTCAGACAAGGGTAACCTTTCTGGGTTTCCAGATGGATTCAGTGTCCATGACTCTGTCTTTAACAGACAAGAGACGTCTAAAATTAATTACAGCTTGTCGAAACCTTCAGTCACAATCATTCCCTTCGGTAGCCTTATGCATGGAAATTCTAGGTCTTATGACTGCTGCATCGGACGCGATCCCCTTTGCTCGTTTTCACATGCGACCTCTTCAGCTCTGTATGTTGAATCAATGGTGCAAGGATTACACAAAGATATCTCAATTAATATCTTTAAAACCGATTGTTCGACACTCTCTAACGTGGTGGACAAATCACCATCGTTTAATTCAGGGGGCTTCTTTTGTGCTTCCGACCTGGTCTGTAATTTCAACAGATGCAAGTCTCACAGGTTGGGGAGCTGTGTGGGGATCTCTGACGGCACAAGGAGTTTGGGAATCTCAGGAGGTGAGATTACCGATCAATATTTTGGAACTCCGTGCAATTTTCAGAGCTCTTCAGTTTTGGCCTCTTCTGAAGAGAGAATCGTTCATTTGTTTTCAGACAGACAATGTCACAACTGTGGCATACATCAATCATCAAGGAGGGACTCACAGTCCTCTAGCTATGAAAGAAGTATCTCGAATTTTGGTTTGGGCGGAATCCAGCTCCTGTCTACTCTCTGCGGTTCATATCCCAGGTATAGACAATTGGGAAGCGGATTATCTCAGTCGCCAAACGTTGCATCCGGGCGAATGGTCTCTTCACCCAGAGGTATTTCTTCAGATTGTTCAAATGTGGGAACTTCCAGAAATAGATCTGATGGCGTCTCATCTAAACAAGAAACTTCCCAGGTATCTGTCCAGATCCCGGGATCCTCAGGCGGAGGCAGTGGACGCATTATCACTTCCTTGGAAGTATCATCCTGCCTATATCTTTCCGCCTCTAGTTCTTCTTCCAAGAGTAATCTCCAAGATTCTGAAGGAATGCTCGTTTGTTCTGCTGGTAGCTCCAGCATGGCCTCACAGGTTTTGGTATGCGGATCTTGTCCGGATGGCCTCTTGCCAACCGTGGACTCTTCCGTTAAGACCAGACCTTCTGTCTCAAGGTCCTTTTTTCCATCAGGATCTGAAATCCTTAAATTTAAAGGTATGGAGATTGAACGCTTAATTCTTGGTCACAGAGGTTTCTCTGACTCTGTGATTAATACTATGTTACAGGCTCGTAAATCTGTATCTAGAGAGATATATTATAGAGTCTGGAAGACTTATATTTCTTGGTGTCTTTCTCATCATTTTTCTTGGCATTCTTTTAGAATACCGAGAGTATTACAGTTTCTTCAGGATGGTTTAGATAAGGGTTTGTCTGCAAGTTCCTTGAAAGGACAAATCTCTGCTCTTTCTGTTCTTTTTCACAGAAAGATTGCTATTCTTCCTGATATTCATTGTTTTGTACAAGCTTTGGTTCGTATAAAGCCTGTCATTAAGTCAATTTCTCCTCCTTGGAGTTTGAATTTGGTTCTGGGGGCGCTTCAAGCTCCTCCATTTGAACCTATGCATTCATTGGACATTAAATTACTTTCTTGGAAAGTTTTGTTCCTTTTGGCCATCTCTTCTGCCAGAAGAGTTTCTGAATTATCTGCTCTTTCTTGTGAGTCTCCTTTTCTGATTTTTCACCAGGATAAGGCGGTGTTGCGAACTTCTTTTGAATTTTTACCTAAAGTTGTGAATTCCAACAACATTAGTAGAGAAATTGTGGTTCCTTCATTATGTCCTAATCCTAAGAATTCTAAGGAGAAATCGTTGCATTCTTTGGATGTTGTTAGAGCTTTGAAATATTATGTTGAAGCTACTAAATCTTTCCGAAAGACTTCTAGTCTATTTGTTATCTTTTCCGGTTCTAGAAAAGGCCAGAAAGCTTCTGCCATTTCTTTGGCATCTTGGTTGAAATCTTTAATTCATCTTGCCTATGTTGAGTCGGGTAAAACTCCGCCTCAGAAAATTACAGCTCATTCTACTAGGTCAGTTTCTACTTCCTGGGCGTTTAGGAATGAAGCTTCGGTTGATCAGATTTGCAAAGCAGCAACTTGGTCCTCTTTGCATACTTTTACTAAATTCTACCATTTTGATGTATTTTCTTCTTCTAAAGCAGTTTTTGGTAGAAAAGTACTTCAGGCAGCGGTTTCAGTTTGAATCTTCTGCTTATGTTTTTCATTAAACTTTATTTTGGGTGTGGATTATTTTCAGCAGGAATTGGCTGTCTTTATTTTGTCCCTCCCTCTCTAGTGACTCTTGTGTGGAAAGATCCACTTCTTGGGTAGTCATTATCCCATACGTCACTAGCTCATGTACTCTTGCTAATTACATGAAAGAAAACATAATTTATGTAAGAACTTACCTGATAAATTCATTTCTTTCATATTAGCAAGAGTCCATGAGGCCCGCCCTTTTTTTGTGGTGGTTATGATTTTGTATAAAGCACAATTATTCCAATTCCTTATTTTATATGCTTTCGCACTTTTTTATCACCCCACTTCTTGGCTATTCGTTAAACTGAATTGTGGGTGTGGTGAGGGGTGTATTTATAGGCATTTTGAGGTTTGGGAAACTTTGCCCCTCCTGGTAGGAATGTATATCCCATACGTCACTAGCTCATGGACTCTTGCTAATATGAAAGAAATGAATTTATCAGGTAAGTTCTTACATAAATTATGTTTTTACAGGCAAGTTTGTATTTATTTTAACTAGGTAGAATAGTTACTAACAAGTTATTAACTATTTACTAACTACCTAGCTAAAATAAATACAAATTGACCTGTAAAATAAAACCTAACCTAAGTTGCAATAACATCTAACACTACACTACAATTAAATAAAATTAAATAAATAAAATCACAAAAAAAACACTAAATTACAGAAAATAAAAAACAAATTACAGATCTTTAAACTAATTACACCTAATCTAATAGCCCTATCAAAATAAAAAAAGCCCCGCCAAAATAAAAAAAACCTAGCCTAAACTAAACTAAACTATCATTGCCCCAAAGAAATCCGCTCTTTTACCTGTAAAAAAAATACAACACCCCCCCAACAGTAAAATCCACCACCCACACAACCAACCCCCCAAATAAAAGCCTAACTCAAAAAATCTAAGCTCCCCATTGCCCTGAAAAGGGCATTTGGAGGGGCATTGCCCTTAAAAGGGCATTTAGCTCTATTGCAGGCGCAAAGCCCTAACCTAAAAAATAAAACCCACCCAATACACCCTTAAAAAAATCCTAACACTAACCCCCGAAGATTCACTTACCGGGAGAAGTCTTCATCCAAGCGGCAAAATGTTCTCAAGGAAGCGGGCAGAAGTGGTCCTCCAGACGGGCAGAAGTCTTCATCCAGATGGCATCTTCTATCTTCATCTTTCCGACATCCGGCGTGGAGCATCCTCTTCAAACGACGTCTTCTTCGGAATGAATATCACTTTAAGGGACGTCATCCAAGATGGCGTCCCTTAGATTCCGATTGGCTGATAGAATTCTATCAGCCAATTGGATTGAACTTCATTCCTATTGGCTGATCCAATCAGCCAATAGGATTGAGCTTGCATTCTATTGGCTGATTTTAACAACCAATAGAATGCCAGCTCAATCCTATTGGCTGATTGCATCAGCCAATAGGATTTTTTCTACCTTAATTCCGATTGGCTGATATAATTCTATCAGCCAATCGGAATCTAAGGGACGCCATCTTGGATGACGTCCCTTAAAGTGATATTCATTCCGAAGAAGACGTCGTTTGAAGAGGATGCTCCACGTCGGATGTCTTGAAGATGGAGCCGCTCCGCGTCGGAAGGATGAAGATAGAAGATGCCATCTGGATGAAGACTTCTGCCCGTCTGGAGGACCACTTCTGCCCGCTTCCTTGAGAACATTTTGCCGCTTGGATGAAGACTTCTCCCGGTAAGTGAATCTTCGGGGGTTAGTGTTAGGATTTTTTTAAGGGTGTATTGGGTGGGTTTTATTTTTTAGGTTAGGGCTTTGGGCCTGCAATAGAGCTAAATGCCCTTTTAAGGGCAATGCCCATCCAAATGCCCTTTTCAGGGCAATGGGGAGCTTAGGTTTTTTTAGTTAGGCTTTTATTTGGGGGGTTGGTTGTGTGGGTTGTGGGTTTTACTGTTGGGGGGGTTGTTTGTATTTTTTTTTACAGGTAAAAGAGCTGATTTATTTGGGGCAATGCCCCGCAAAAGGCCCTTTTAAGGGCTATTGATAGTTTAGTTTAGGCTAGGTTTTTTTTTTTTTTTTGTGGGGGGTCTTTTTTTATTTTGATAGGGCTATTAGATTAGGTGTAATTAGTTTAAAGATCTGTAATTTGTTTTTTATTTTTTGTAATTTAGTGTTTTTTTTTGTGATTTAGTTAATTTAATTTATTTAATTGTATTTAATGTAGGTAATTTATTTAATTGTAGTGTAGTGTTAGGTGTTATTCTAACTTAGGTTAGGTTTTATTTTATAGGTCAATTTGTATTTATTTTATCTAGGTAGTTATTAAAAAGTTAATAACTATTTAGTAACTATTATACCTAGTTAAAATAAATGCAAACTTGCCTGTAAAATAAAAATAAACCCTAAGCTTGATACAATGTAACTATTAGTTATATTGTAGCTAGCTTAGGGTTTATTTTATAGGTAAGTATTTAGTTTTAAATATGAATAATTTAGTTAATGATAGGAATTTTATTTGGATTTATTTAAATTATATTTAAGTTAGGGGGTGTTAGGGTTAGGGTTAGACTTAAGTTTAAATGGTTAATACATTTAGAATAGTGGCAGCAACGTTGGGGACGGCAGTTTAGGGGTTAATAAATGTAGGTAGGTGTCGGCGATGTTGGGGGCAGCAGATTAGGGGTTAATAAGTATAATGTTAGGGGCGGCAGATTAGGTGTTAATAATAATTAACTAGTGTTTGCGAGGCGGGAGTGCGGCGGTTTAGGGGTTAATATGTTTATTCTAGTGGCGACGATGTCCGGAGCGGCAGATTAGGGGTTAAAAATGTTATTATAGTGTTTGCGATGCGGGAGGGCCTCGGTTTAGGGGTTAATAGGTAGTTTATGGGTGTTAGTGTACTTTTTAGAACTTTAGTTATGAGTTTTATGCTACAGCGTTGTAGTGTAAAACTACTGACTTTAGAATGCGTTAGGAATCTTGGAGGTAGAGAGTGTACCGCTCTCTTTTTGGCCTCCCAGGACAGACTCGTAATACCAGCGCTATGGAAGTCCCATAGAAAAAAGGGTTTTCGAAGTTTACGTAAGTCGGTTTGCGGTGCCCCTAAACCTGCAAGACTCGTAATAGCAGCGGTAGTGAAAAAGCAGCGTTAGGACCTGTTAACGCTGCTTTTTCAGCTTACCGCAAAACTCGTAATCTAGCCGTTAATATTTATGTGGTTATTAATGTAGGGGAATTAAAGTAGAAGTACATCTATTTATTTTGTCTCCTTTTTTCCTAGCTGTTAGAAAGTAAAATGTAGTAAATGGTCACAAACTAAGTATAAATAGCCTAGATTACAAGAGGCGTGCTAAATGTTATTGGGAGTATTGCTGGACCGCAATAAAAGTAGCCTTCAACTTGATGTTACAAGTCCATGGTAAAAGGATTTACCAGGGAAGATTTAGCGTTGCTTTCAATGGCTATTGTGAATGCGCTAAATAGCACTGATATTACAAGTTGAAAGTTTTATAGCTTGCTCTCGAGCGAAAGCCTAAATAGCACTAGAGGAATTAGCATGACCTGGGAGGAGAGTCCACTGCTTCATTCATTACTTGTGGGATTTAAGAACCTGACCACCAGGAGGAGGCAAAGACACCCCAGCCAAAGGCTTAAATACCTCCCCCACTTCTTTCATCCCCCAGTCATTCTTTGCCTTTCGTCACAGGAGGTTGGCAGAGAAGTGTTGGAAGATTCGGAGTAGTCTCTTATGGAGGGTAGTACTCTTCAAAATGGGACTGGAGTTTTAAGTAGTCCTGTCATCCTCTTAGTGAGAGCATGGATGAATGTTAGAGTCCGGAGATGCAGGGAGAGTCTTTCTGCAAACCCATCCCGACTCAACAGCTCCATAGGCAATCAGCATTGATGAGTTTTACTGCATGCTTTCTGCTCTCAAGTCCATGTCAGGACCTATGCTATACTACCCTGTCACACTTGAAAGGCCGTGTTCCTGTTCCACGGTGTAGATTCTGGTAAGATCGTTTTATTTATATATATATATATATATATATATATATATATAATATAATATATATATGATAACGTAAGAAGACAGGGTCACAGTGTGTCTCCTTTATCTTTATATAATCAAGGGTGAACAGGAGTGGTCGTGTGTGAGGTGAGGCTCTGTCAGTGTGTGAACAGTCAGTTTTCTTAGCGAGAGACTGATGCAGACATTTTGGCGTGTTTCCTCTCTAGGGCAGGGGCAGTCGTGCATGTGACCGTGTGGGGCATCTTTAACTTTCTCTTTCTTGACCGGCGGTTGGAAGAGACAAAGCTATTTCTCTGTGGTCTGGGCCATAGCAGGTGATGAGTTCCCTGGCCATTGGCATATAAAGGTGCCATTTAAATTCTATCTAGTCCGCAATAAAGGCATAAGCTGTGGAGGACTCTGATATGCAAGAGGGTACTCCCTCTTTAGCTAAACCTATTAACTATGTCTATGAGGAGGTCCCGGTTTATCCGCCTGCTCAACTCTGTTCCACATGCTTTGATAAGATTGCAATATCTAAAAAGAAAAAGATATTTAGTACAACTGAGCTGTCAACCTCTGAGGATTCTCCGTCCCGAGAGGTGCGTTTCCTACACTCATCTCCGATTGCACATGCAGCTCCCCAGGGCACTACTTACCCTCCCATGGGAGGGGCCCTTTGGCCGCCAGATTTCACTGATCAGTTACAAACAGCGGTTTCTGCGGCCTTCAATGCCTTACCAGGCCCGGTTAAGCAAGCGAAAGGTGAAACATAGCTATCTGTCCCAGGGGTCATCTACTCCGCTGGATGTCTCGGACAGATTATCAGCTGATAAGGACAACTCAGACTCTTCGGAGGACGTTCTCTCTTGGTCGGATTTGGCGGCTTCTAGACCTCCCTCTGTGGAGCCAGATTTTAAATTCAAGATGGAGCATTTGCACTTTCTGCTGAAAGAGGTGCTTGCTACACTGGAGGTTCCAGAACCGAAACTTCTGGAGGAACCTTCGATCCCTAAGCTAGATTGGGTTTATGAGAACAGGGTGGTGCCTCAGACTTTCCCGTTCTCAATTAAAATGGCTAATATTATTAAGAATTAGTGGGAGAAGCTTGATTCGTCCTTTTCTCCTTCTACCTCTTTTAAAAAGCCATTTCCTGTTCCGGACTGTCAGCTTGAGCTGTGGGGGGCCATTCCTAAGGTGGATGGCGCTATCTCCACACTCGCTAAGAAAACAAATATTCATTTGGATAGTTCTTCGTTCAAGGAGCCGATGAATAAAAAGTTGGAGTCCATGTTGAGGAAGATTTTCCAACTCACTGGGTTCGTTTTTCAACTGGCAGCGGCGGTCGCTGCGGTGGCTGGTGCTGCTACCTATTGGTGTGATGCTCTCTCAGCTATGGTCGAGGTGGAGACTCCCCTCGAGGAGATACAGGAACGAATTAAGGCCTTAAGGGCAGCTCATTCGTTCATCTGTGATGCAAACATGTATGTATTACAGATGCAAACATCTGTATTTGTCCGTAGGGCTCTTTGGTTAAAGTTGTGGTTTGCTGACATGACTTCCAAGTCTTGATTACTTTCCCTCCTGTTCAAAGGGAAGGTTCTTTTCGGTCCGGGCCTGGATTCTATCATATCCACAGTCACTGGGGCAAGGGTGCTTTCCTATCACAGGATAAGAAGAATAAGCCTAAAGGGTCTACTTTTTGTCCCTTTCGTGCGCACAAGTCTCAGCGCCAGCAGCCTGCCGCAAAGTCAGAGCAGTCTAAGGGATCTTGGAAGCCTGCTAACTCTTGGAACCAACCCAAGCAGAGCAAGAAGCCTCCTGAGACAAAATCGGCATGAAGGGGCAGCCCTCGATCCGTCTCTCGATCGCTTAGGGGGCAGACTATCTTTTTTTGCCAAGGCCTGGATTAGAGACGTTCAGGACCCTTGGGTTCAAGAGGTTGTAGCCCAGGGTTACAGGATAGGGTTCAAGACTCATCCACCCAGAGGCAGGTTCCTCCTGTCAAACATATGTCCAGAGAAGAGAGATGCCTTCCTAGGGTGTGTGAGGGATCTCTCCTCTCTCGGAGTTATCGTCCCAGTCCCTCTAGCAGAAATAGGTCTGGGGTATTATTCAAACCTTTTTGTGGTCCCAAAAGGGCACGTTTCACCCAATTCTGGAAATAAAGTGCCTAAACAAGTTTCTGTCAGGTCCATTGTTCAAAATGGAGACAATCAGGTCAATTTTGCCTCTAGTTCAAGAGGGGCAGTATATGATAATAGACTTGAAGGATGCTTACCTTCACGTACCAATCCACTCGGATCACTTCAGGTTCCTAAGGTTTGCATTTCTGGACCAACACTTCCAGCTTGTGGCCCTACCATTTGGTCTAGCGGCTGCCCCAAGAGTCTTTACAAAGGTACTGGGAGCGCTGCTCGCGGTAGCTAAAGCCAGAGGTATTGAGGTGGCTCCTTATCTGGATGATATCCTTGTTCAGGCTGCGTCCTGCAGTCTCGCGGAGGATCACTCAAGGGCTCTCTTCCTCCTTCGATCCCACGGATGGAAGATAAATGAAGGAAAGCGTTCCCTGGTCCCCAGCAACAGGGTGGAATTCCTGGGTACGATAAGATTCTCTCGGAGTTATCGTCACAGTCCCTCTAGCAGAAATAGGTCTGGGGTATTATTCTAACCTTTTTGTGGTCCCAAAAGGGCACGTTTCTCCCAATTCTGGAAATAAAGTGCCTAAACAAGTTTCTGTCAGGTCCATTGTTCAAAATGGAGACAATCAGGTCAATTTTGCCTCTAGTTCAAGAGGGGCAGTATATGATAATAGACTTGAAGGATGCTTACCTTCACGTACCAATCCACTCGGATCACTTCAGGTTCCTAAGGTTTGCATTTCTGGACCAACACTTCCAGCTTGTGGCCCTACCATTTGGTCTAGCGGCTGCCCCAAGAGTCTTTACAAAGGTACTGGGAGCGCTGCTCGCGGTAGCTAAAGCCAGAGGTATTGAGGTGGCTCCTTATCTGGATGATATCCTTGTTCAGGCTGCGTCCTGCAGTCTCGCAGAGGATCACTCAAGGGCTCTCTTCCTCCTTCGATCCCACGGATGGAAGATAAATGAAGGAAAGCGTTCCCTGGTCCCTAGCAACAGGGTGGAATTCCTGGGTACGATAAGATTCTTCAGCCATGAAGATATTCTTGACAAATCAAAGACGTTCCAAGATTGCATCCCACTGTCTTGCCCTTCAGACCTCTTCAAGGACATCTGTGGCCAGTTGTATGGAGGTGATTGGGCTCATGGTATCCAGCATAGATGTCATTCCATACGCCAGGTTCCATCTCAAACCTCTTCAGTTGTGCATGTTGAGACAATAGAACGCCGATCACCAGGGGACATCCTTCTTGAGACCATCTTCGGAGATTGTGACCACGGACGCAAGTCTATCAGGATAGTGAACTGTTTGGGGTGCCAGAAAGGCACAGGGCAGATGGACTTGAGAGGAATCGAGCCTACCGATAAATATTCTCTAACTACGAGCGATATTCAACGCTCTGAAGGCTTGGCCCCCCTGGGGTCGTTCCGATTCATCAGATTCCAGTCGGACAACATCTCCTCGGTGGCTTACGTAAACCATCAGGGGGGAACGAGGAGCTCCCTAGCTATGAGGGAGGTATCTCGGATCCTGGAATGGGCAGAGATCCACAAATGTTCGCTCTCAGCGATCCACATTCCCGGGCGTGGACAACTGGGAAGCGGATTTTCTTAGCAGTCAATCGTTTTATCCAGGAGAATGGTCTCTCCACCCTGAGGTGTTCGCAGAGATCTGCAACATATGGGGACGCCGGAGGTAGATCTCATGACGTCCAGAGACAACTTTAAGCTACTCGTATACGGGTCACGGTCAAGGGATCCCCAGACAGAGCTGATAGACGCCTTTAGCTGTGCCCTCGGAGTTCAACCTACTTTACATATTTCCACTGTTGCCTCCTCTGCCTCGAGTATTGGCCTGCATCAAGCAGGAGCAAGCTTTGGCTATTCTGATTGCTCCGTCGTGGCCGCAGAGGACGTGGTTTGCGGATCTGGTGGGGATGTCGTCTCCTTCATGGAGGTTACCCTGTTGCAGAGATCTGCTGGTTCAGGGTCCCTTTCTTCACCAAAATCTTGATTCTCTGAGGCTGACATTTAGTCTTAGCCAAGAGAGGTTTTTCGGAGAGAGTGATTGATACTCTCATTCAAGCCAGGAAGCCGGTCACTCGGTGCATCTATCTTAAGGTGTGGAGGACCTACTTGTCCTGGTGCAAGGAACGGGGATACCCCTGACATAAGGTCAGGGTATCCAGGATTCTGGCTTTTCCCCAGGACGGTCTGGATAAGGGTCTTGCCGCCAGTTTCTTAAAGGGACAGATTTTCGCTTTATCTGTACTGTTACACATAAAGCTTGCGGAGCATCCTGACATTCAGTCCTTTGTTCAGGCTATGTCTAGGATCAGACCTGTCTTTAGAAATTCTGCTCCTCCTTGGAGCATAAACTTGGTTCTTAAGATTTTGCGGAGGGCTCCATTTGAGCCTATGCATTCTCTTGACATTAAAATTCTTTCCTGGAAGGTTCTATTCCTATTGGCTATTGCATCGGCTCGCAGAGTCTCTGAGTTGGCGGTCTTGCACTGTGAGACTCCTTACCTGGTTTTTGCAGCTGATAAGGCTGTTCTTCGCAATGGATTGGGGTTTCTTTCCAAGGTGGTGTCGACTCGTAACATCAATCAGGAAATATTAGTTCCTTTCTTGTGTCCTAACCCTTCTTCGTCAAAGGAAAAGTTGCTTCATAATTTGGATGTAGTTCAGGCTCTAAAGTTTTATCTTCAGGCCACGAAGGAGTTCAGACAGACTTCGTCTTTATTTATTGTGTATTCAGGGAAGCGCAAGGGGCAGAGGGCCTCTTCTACTTCACTTTCTTTTTGGTTGAGGAGCATGATCCGTCTGGCCTATGAGACAGCGGGACATAAGCCTCCTCATAGGATTACGGCTCACTCGACTAGAGCTGTGGCCTCTTCTTGGGCCTTTAAGAATGAGGCCTCTATGAAGCAGATTTGTAAGGCGGCGACTTGGTCTTTACATACTTTTGCAAAATTTTACAAATTTGATGTTTTTGCTTCAGCGGAAGCAGCTTTTGGGAGCATGGTTCTGCAGACTGTGGTGCCCTCAGTTTAGGGTCCGCCTCCTTTTGCCCTCCTGTTTTTTTCCTTCAGTGTCCTCTAGAGCCTGGTTTCTCAACAGCCGGGCCGTGGCCCAGTACCGGGCCGTGATAGCCCTGATGGTGGGCCCCGACCTGTCATGCCCCCACTGCACACTCTTACCCCACTGCACACCAGGGGCAGACTGATACCAATCAAGGCCACAGGAACACTGTCTCACACTGACCAAAATGTATTCAATTTTATGCAAATGAAAATGGTAGCCTCCCTGCCCTGCCCCCAACAGGCCCCTCAACCTCCAGAGCAAGGACCTCCAACATTAAGGACCAGAGAAAGGGCACCCAACCCTCCTGGCCAGACCCCACACTCTATGGCCCTCACAGCGACAGACCCCCGCCAGGGCCCCCACTAAACCCACACTTTTTTTGCTTAGTTACTGATAGGGCAACTGAAAACTCCAGCTTAAGGAATGCACCAGGATCCATGGAGATGCCATTTGTTGGCCCCCCTACTTGCCTGTCCCTCGGCCCAGGTCCTATTTGCCTGGCTGATCAGCCTGCCCCTGCTGCTCTATCTATATATATATAACAACCGGGCCCTGGACATGTCTAGCTAAAATTTACCGGGCCTTGAGGTCACTTTGGTTGAGAACCACTGCTCTAGAGCTTGGGTATTTGTTCCCACAAGTAATGAATGAATCAGTGGACTCTCCTCCTTTTAAGATGGAAAACATAAATTATACTAACCTGATAATTTAATTTCCATCTGTGGGAGGAGAGTCCACTGCTCCCGCCCGTTTCTCCGGGGGTGGACCTAAATTTAGTTTTATTTTTCTGGCACCATTTATACCCTGATATTTCTCCTACTGTTCCTTGTTCCCTTGGCAGAATGACTGGGAGATGAGGGAAGTGGGGGAGGTATTTAAATCTTTGCCTCCTCCTGGTGGCCAGGTTCTTAATTCCCACATGTAATGAATGAAGCAGTGGACTCTTCTCCCACAGATGGAAATGAAATGATCAGATAAGCATAATTTATGTTTTATACACATTTTAATAATAATAAAAAAATACACTTCTTTGTCTCTCTCCAGTGGATCTCCATACCATTTGGTAAAGAGACATTTGTTAAAGTGTTATTCGTTAATAGCAGGTTTATACTAGGCCTTATATTTTTATTTGTAGAGGTTTATTAAAAAAAAAAAATCATACTATTAGGATAAACCCCCCCAAAAATTCCACTTTGATTCATATGCAATGGTCAAAACAAAATTCAGTAGTCACTGTATACTAAGTAATATGTATTCAGCTGTTAAGCATTTTGATACACATTTTGGTTTCTTATGTAAAGCTCTATTGTGTTGTTTTGCAGCACCCATGGTATTCACCTGATTCAAGAAATCCCTCAACCAGATCTCCAGGCTCTTGTAAAAAGGAGCTTTGCAGTGGTGAACAGCTCTATATCTGAAGGAATGTCAGCAGCTATACTAGAGGTACAAAATGAAGCTGTCCTTTCTCTACAGCAGTAATTATGTTTGTGTATGTCTGTACTCCAGTATTATTCTTTTTCAGAGAATACATAGATGAAATAGAAATTATATTTAACCCCTCATAAATATATTAAAGAAAACAATTCATGGGCACCTGAAAAAGGTTATATTTCTTTCTAAGGTGGTGATAGACCATGAAAATCCTTACTTGTGGGAATTCATCTCCTGGCCACCAGGAGGCGGCAAAGACACCCTAGAACAAAGCTTTAAAGGGACATAAAACACATTTTTTTTCATTCATGATTCACATAGAGCATACAATTTTAAACAAGTTTCTAATTTACTTCTGTTATCAAATTTTCTTTGTTTACTTGTTATCCTTTGTTGAAAAGCTGGGATGTAAGCTCATGAGTGTGCACGTGTCTACAGCTCCATATGGCAGCAGTTTTGCAACAATGTTATACATTAGCAGGTGCACTAGAAGGCAGCACTATTTCCTGTCATTTAGTGCTTCAGGCATATGCACGCTACCTACCTAGGTATCCCTTCAACAAAGAATAACATGAGAACGAAGCAAATTTGATAATAGAAGTAAATTTGAAACTTTTTTAAAATTGTATTCTCTAAATAATGAAAGAGAATGTTGGGTTTAATGCCCCTTTAAGTATCCTACTTCCCTTTCCCTCCCAGTAGTTTTTTGCTAGATAGAGATGTTCTGGATGTATTAAGGATTACCAAGGATATTAATCCCAAGTTTTCCCTGAATGGATAGTTCCTGGAAGAATGGGGCATAGGAGAGTACTGGCTGTGTAATGTAAATTTCCTAGTTGGAGTGGTGGTCACAAACCTGCCACAGGGTCGCCGGGAAGTTCCTTGGCCTCCTTCTGTCTAACCATGAATATGAACTCCATCATTGTATCCTCTACTGCACCTGCAGAATGTAGACTGTCTTTCAGGGTATCAGCTCACACACAAGTAGTGTAAATACAATCCCTTTATTTGTTTGGGCTTACAGACACACAATCAGGCTCAGTGTTATGTGCAAATATTCTTGTGGATATAGGATATAGATTAGCTTATATGATGTTCATATGTGTTATTATTTTATAATGACATTTTACACCTTTGAATAGAAGTCAGGCTACTAGCACACTCACTATGTAGCCCTCATGCTATCAGCTCACACACTAATTAGTGTAAGTCATAGACTTATTGTACAAGCTTTTTTGTTATTTTAAGCTATAGACACAGTTTTTGGTCAGTGATATGTGCTGATATTCCATGTGGATATCGGGATATTTAATAGTCTATACTATGTTCATATGTGCTATTTATTCTGCCTTCACTTTGTTGCCCTTTTAAGGTCTTTATCCCCTTAAGGTGTCCTACTCTGCTGTTACATTTATGGGGGGTTTTCAAATATGCCCGGAAAAAGGATTCTGGGGAAGTACTAATAGGGTGGTGGCAATTCACTGTTTGCGTGCAGCTTATATTATTACAGAGTGTTGTGCAGGTGTAATTCTCCGGTAAGGAAGGTGCTACATAATTCCTTCTATCATGCGTTTTTGAACGCTCTTCTGAGCTTCCTCCTTCACTATGGTGATGGACATCTTCTGGTTGAGAAAACGGCAAATCTGTGAAATTAGTGAACCACATCACATCCTGTAACGTGGCATCAGCTGTTTCACAAAGCTTGACCTTAATGCGCATGCATGCCAGCATCATGGCATTCCTGGCCGGTGTTCTAAAGAAAATGGTATACCGCATAGGAATGTGTATACCTCGTCACTTTACGTCACGTGACTCAGCTACTAGAGGGGTGTGGCGCTCAATGCGCATGCGCAAGAGGTCCAACCTCCTCCAAACAGCTGATGTAAATTAATACAAAAACACAGAAGCACCACATGGCCCAATATTGTTTGGTACAGAGTGGAAGTAGTATGTGATGGGTACACTAACATTTACTGTGGCACCCCTAGTGGTGCAGAGGAGCGATCTGGGATCAATTAGCAGTCACCCAGAAGACTGACCTCCAGTGGTTACTCACTAATCTGCAGGGAGTGGTAGAAACACAGAGGTGCCTATATGGCCTAGTATTGCTTGTGTAGGCAAGTAAATATCCAACAATAATAAATATTATTCTCACATTTAGAAGAGCACCTTCACTGGTGCGCTCAGGGCAGACTGGGATCAATATAGTCACCCAGCAGACTTATCTCAGGCAATCTGGAACTCCCAGTGATCCAAGAGTGATTAATAGGTCAGGTAAAATTTGTAAATAATTCGGCAGCAAGTGGTAAGTATTAATAAAACTTACTTTATTTAAAATATTGTTAAAAGCAACGCGTTTCTCAACCAACCAGTGGTTGTTTCATCAGGCTTAATAAAAATGAGTATTAAACACTTGCTATATATACCTGACTATCCTAAATAATGAACTGCATCTGAGTAAGAAGTTAATTAGTTTAAAAGTCATGTGAGTAAATAATCCAATCAGATTTGCAGATGCAAAAAAGACTCAGCATGTAAACAAACATTCATTGTCAGAGCAATACATCTTGAAATGAGTATTAACAGTTGACAAACAATCCTTAATCAGACATTTAACCTACTCCACAATAAATCTTAATAGTGGTCATAAATATGTTGCAGTATTAAAAACATATATATGCAGACCCTTTTGTAATATTAAGCAAGAGATACAAATTACAAGCAGTCCCACATTGAGGATTAACAATAGACAAATGATCCTTAATAAAACATTTGTCCTAATCCACAATACATGTAATATGGTCACAAATATGTTTCTATATTGGTAACATTTATGCAAGCCCTTTCATAGTATTTGAGCATATGATACAAGTTACGACCGGTCCCCCATTGAAACTATAAAGTAATAGAGATAGTATCTTACAGTGTAATATGGTTGCATAACGTCAATAGATGTAGTGTCTTACTGTGTAATGTAGTCACATAGCGTCAATTCGAAATCAAAGGATCACCAGCCCTAATTCGTTCTGTTCTAAAATGTGCTTACTATGGTTGTATGTAGCGATCTCAAATTTTTGCCGTAATCAAGGCGTAGTAAGCAGCTGGCTCCGTTCTATGTTTGCAGCTCATGTGTTTGTTTGGTAGGTGATGTGTGGGTAGGTCCTAGTGACGTTCTTTAACCCCTTAATGACCGGACCATTTTTCAATTTTCTTACCCTTAATGACAATGGCTATTTTTACATTTCTGCAGTGTTTGTGTTTAGCTGTAATTTTCCTCTTACTCATTTACTGTACCCATACATATTATATACCGTTTTTCTCGCCATTAAATGGACTTTCTAAGGATACCATTATTTTCATCATATCTTATAATTTCCTATAAAAAAAAATATAAAATATGAGGAAAAAATTGAAAAAAAACACACTTTTTCTAACTTTGACCCCCAAAATCTGTTACACATCTACAATCACCAAAAAACACCCATGCTAAATAGTTTCTAAATTTTGTCCTGAGTTTAGAAATACCCAATGTTTACATGTTCTTTACTTTTTTTGCAAGTTATAGGGCCATAAATACAAGTAGCACTTTGCTATTTCCAAACAACTTTTTTTCAAAATTAGCGCTAGTTACATTGGAACCCTGATATCTGTCAGGAATACCTGAATATCCCTTGACATGTATATATTTTTTTTTAGAAGACATCCCAAAGTATTGATCTAGGCCCATTTTGGTATATTTCATGCCACCATTTCACCGCCAAATGTCATCAAATAAAAAAAAAGTTCACTTTTTCACAAATTTTGTCACAAACTTTAGGTTTCCCACTGAAATTATTTACAAACAGCTTCTGCAATTAAGGCACAAATGGTTGTAAATGCTTCTTTGGGATCCCCTTTGTTCAGAAATAGCAGACTTATATGGCTTTGTGGTTGCTTTTTGGTAAGTAGAAGGCCGCTAAATGCTGCTGCGCACCACACGTAAATTATGCCCAGCAGTTAAGGGGTTAAATTAGGTAGCTTGTAGGGAGCTTGCAGGGTTAATTTTAGCTTTAGGGTAGAGATCAGCCTCCCACCTGACACATCCCACCCCCTGATCCCTCCCAAACAGTTCTCTTCCCTCCCCCACCCCACAATTGTCCCCGCCATCTTAAGTACTGGCAGAAAGTCTGCCAGTACTAAATAAAAGTAGTTTTTATTTTTTTTAATAAAAAAAAATAAAATGTTTTAGCTGTGATGGACTCCTGCCTTAGCCCCAACCTCCATGATCCCCCCCCCCCAGCAATCTAACCCTCTCCCCTACCTAATTGCCGCCATCTTGGGTACTGGCAGCTGTCTGCCAGTACCCAATTTGCCCCCCAAAAAAGTGTTTTTAATTATTTTTTATTACTAATTTATTTTTTTCTGTAGTGTAGCAGCCCCCCACAATACCCCAACCCCCTCCCCCTCCCAGATCCTCATATATATATATTTCCCCCCCTCTTCCCACTCATTGGTGTCAGTGTCAGTATTTCCCCCCCTCTTCCCACTCATTGGTGTCATTGGTGTCAGTAGGTGATCGCGGGCGTGCGCGCGCCCCCGCGCGCGCACGCGCACGCGCATGCGCGCCCCCGCACGCTCCCGGCACCCGGCGTGCACATTGCACTAACAGGAGCCGGATGCCGGGTAGCGATGGGCCGCCCACCCGCCTCCCAGTTGCGCTCCCACCCACCAACGAACCGGCCGCATCGCTACCGGTGCAGAGAGGGCCACAGAGTGGCTCTCTCTGCATCGGATGCTTTCTAAGGGTATTGCAGGATGCCTCAATATCGAGGCATCACTGCAATACCCTGAGAGCTGCTGGAAGCGATTGCGATCGCTTCCAGCACTCTCTTAGACAAGTGACGTACCAGGTACGTCCATTGTCACTAACTGCAAGTTTTTGCAGGACGTACCTGGTACGTCACTTGTCATTAAGGGGTTAAACTGAGTATTTATATGCCATAAATACAGATGCAGCATGTGTAAAATAATAAAGAGCGGCACAAAATCTTTCCAATCCAACTATACAGGAGAACAATTTAAAATTAAAAAACGCCTGACTTGCGAATCCACATATGTGGTTTAACTCATTTGCTGCTCATGTGGGGTCCAATATGTGGGCCGCACTTGTCACAAAATAAAGAGACGATGGAGTGAACACTTATACAATGTTGAAAGAAAATTTCTGAAACATAGTGTCTCTAGACATTGTCTGTACACCCATAAGAGAAGTTTGAAAACAATATCTATCATTCAGATAGAACAGATCCCAAGAAATAGCCATAATCCGATGCTGTGCCTTCGCCGCAGAGAGACCTACTGGATACATAAATTAAAAACCCTCTATCCAGATGGCCTAAATGAATGTGTACATTTAGCAGCATTTGATCTATAATTATATCTAAAACTGGTTCACTAAGTAGATGCTATTCTATATTCACAAAAATATGAGAGATATGCTCTGATCAATATTATCCTAACGTTACCATTTTACCAACATGCATGCTTCCATCTCACACTTAGATTAGTTTAGTCATCCCTTATCACTATGGACAAACCAAAAAGTTTGTTTAATGAATAAATAGTTTCACATATTATACCCTGACTATTCTTAAAATAGTCACTTACACTACATTTCATATGCTATCCACTTATTTTGGAAATACACCCCAAATCACTAGATAGGGACGTCCACAACTATGATGAAACATTAGATTTCAAATAATAATATAATAGATGAATTACTATGAATAATTATCACTAGCATAGTGGGAATTATAATAGTTTTAAGCCCAACACTTATATCTCACTAGGACTAGTCACTACTATAGTTACGCACCCTATTAGAGGCTCATCTGCACACACTATCACATTATATATACTTCACACCACTTGCACATCACATGACCTGATCAACGGTGTAACATAGTTTAATATAATATAATATATCTTGTGTCCTCAAAAATTGGAATAACTTAATTCATGTGACTATTAGTATTATAGTCACCACACATTAGAACTCCGCTATAAATTAATAGGATATTTGGCATTGTTATTTTCGGTACAAAATATTGCAGTATTTACACAGATATATACATATGTCTATACATTGTAGTAACACGTTAGTATCTATCAATAAACTTATACATAGTGTATCCCACTGTAGTTTAACTTATTTATTTATTAATTGTCAAACTAACAACATTCACGTAGGTACCATTTCATGATACTTATATCAGATACCATATCTCACAACTGTGGTTAAAATCGATCCACTTTTTTGCACATACATATTATTTATAATTTGTTACAGAGCAGTTAACGCTGCTCTGTACTATTCTCTGATTTAGCCGTTAGCCAATCCATATCATCTGTATAGAACCTATCAGTTTGGAGAACGTCTCTAGGACCTACCCCAACGTCACCTAGCAACCAAACACATGAGCTGCAAGCATAGAACGGAGCCAGCTGCTTACTACGCCTTGATTACGGCAAAACTTTGAGATCGCTACATACAACCATAGTAAGCACATTTTAGAACAGAACGAGCTACATACAACCATAGTAAGCACATTTTAGAACAGAACAAATTAGGTCTGGTGATCTTTTGATTTCAAATTGATTCTATGTGGCTACATTACACAGTAAGACACTACATCTATTGACGTTATGCAACCATATTACACTAGGATACTATCTCTTTTACTTTATAGTTTCAATGGGGGATCGGTCGTAACTTGTATCATATGCTCAAATTACTATGAAAGGGCTTGCATAAAAGTTACTAATATGGAAACATATTTGTGACCATATTACATGTATTGTGGATTAGGTCAAATGTTTTATTATGGATCATTTGTCTATTGTTAATGCTCAGTGTGGGACTGCTTGTAATTTGTATCTCTTGCTTAATATTACAAAAGGGTCTGCATATATATGTTTTTAATACTGCAACATATTTATAACCACTATTAAGATTTTTTGTGGAGTAGGTTAAATGTCTGATTAAGGATTGTTTGTCAACTGTTAATGCTCATTTCAAGATGTATTGCTTTGACAATGAATGTTTGTTTACATGTTGAGTCTTTTTTGCATCTGCAAATCTGATTGGATTATTTACTCACATGACTTTCCAACTGATTAACTTCTTACTCAGATGCAGTTCATTATTTAGGATAGTCAGGTATATATAGCAAGTGTTTAAAACTAATTTTTATTAAGCCTGATGAAACAACCACTGGTTGGTTGAGAAACACGTTGCTTTTAACAATATTTTAAATAAAGTTAGTTTTATTAATACCACTTGCTGTCGGATTATTTCCTAATTTTACCTGACCTATTAATCACTCTTGGATCACTGGGAGTTCCAGATTGCCTGAGATAAGTCTGCTGGGTGACTATATTGATCCCAGTCTGCCCTGAGCGCACCATTGAAGGTGCTCTTCTAAATGTGAGTGCAATATTTATTATTGTTGGATATTTACTTGCCTACACAAGCAATACTAGGCCATATAGGCACCTCTGTGTTTCTACCACTCCCTGCAGATTAGTGAATAACCACTGGAGGTCAGTCTTCTGGGTGACTGCTAATTGATCCCATATCGTTCCTTCTGCACCACTAGGGGTGCCACAGCAAATGTGAGTGTACCCATCACATACTACTTCCACTCTGTACCAAACAATATTGGGCCATGTGATGCTTCCGTGTTTTTGTATTGTTTGCAGATCACTGAATCCGGATCGTGGCCTTGATCCTCCACAGATAGCTGCCTAGACCTGCATCATCATTCTATTTAAGTGGACTGTTACACATGCGTTTTGGCATTAATTGTGTTAGATTTTGCACATTATTAACAAAAGATATAATCTGTATCTTTAATAACATTTTTTACCACCCTATGAATGATAGTATATAGATTTTTCCAATAAGGTTGGTATCCTTTCCATTTGTCTATTAACTGTGACACTCATAGTATTTTAATTCTATATAGATATACCATTGCTGTCATTGATGTTATTTTACATACCAATTTCTTGTGGGTGTTAAATTACCTTTGAGACATAGAGGATAATAGATACAGGTAGCCCTCAGTTTACGCTGGGGTTAGGTTCCAGAAGGAATGGTTGTAAATCGAAACCGTTGTAAATTGAAACCCAGTTTATAATGTAAGTCAATGGGAAGTGAGGGAGATCGGTTCCAGGCCCCTCTCAAAATTGTCATAAGTAACACCTAATACATTATTTTTAAAGCTTTGAAATGAAGACTTTAAATGCTAAACAGCATTATAAACCTAATAAAATAATCACACAACACAGAATATATAATTAAACTAGGTTAAATGATCAAAAATATTTGTTAAACAGCATTATAAACCTAGTAAAATAATCACACAACACAGACTTCACTTGAATTTTTCTGCTAACAGTTCTTTCTATGCATTCCAATCTGGACCGATTTATAGACAGGAAGATCTTGTTCCTTTGAAATCTTCTTGATAGCTCAGGTATGGTTAAACTGATTAATGTCAGCTTGCTTGGCTTTGCTGCAACACAAGCGGACAGCTCCACCTACTGGCTAATTTAATAAATGCACTGCTTCTCAATGCTTTTCAATAGCAGTCACATGACTGGAAAAAAAGGTTGTTATTCTGAAACGGTGTAAATTGAACCGTTGTAAAACGAGGGCCACCTGTATATACTTACTATTTAATATATATAGGTTTGTGTAAAATCTCTGCACATACACAATTGCTATTTATACGTGTATCGTACTCTCCTGATTACCACACTTACTATCTCATATACATAAGAATACACACACTAATTTATAAGGGCGCCCCCTATCTTTTTTATTTTTATGATGTAAATTAAGCAACGGGTCGAGGAAATATATGGCCCGTAATCATAATTTATAGAAGCTAATAGCTTTCACTGCGTAAGAGTGCACTGCGGTCGCTTTATTCAATATAATCTAGAGTGTGCATGACAGTGACAAATGTGACAGCATAGTGCTACTGTCATGATACCCACACCACACACCCTCTCCTTCCCTACCCCAACCCACCGTAATAAAATATTGGAGCAGTCACCGGATTTCATAGAAAAATATAGCCTTTATTATAAAATTCAAAACATAAGTCGGCTGCGCACAATGGATCACTGAGGAGTAGTGCCGTGTGCGCATTATATTCGCATGCGCATTGCAGATTACGGTCCATAGAATACAGCGACCCGTTATCTAATAAATCTCCTTAAACAGATGTTTGGAGGAGGTTGGGCCTCTTGCGCATTGAGCGCCACACCCCTCCAACAGCTGATTAAACGTCATCGGAAGTGACGTGGTATACACATTCCTATGGTATACATGTTACTTTAGAACACCGGACACATCAGTTCTTCAATTTCTATACCCATAAAATTCCTCAACCGGCTTTAACGCGCATGTGTGCGATTTAGAACTCTTTCAATACCGCTCCCCGCTTTGCCAACCACTTCTGATGTACATTTCAAGTACTTTAGATTAAAAAGAAATAGCCCAATGGGGGAGTTTCACTGGACTTGACAATGAGTATAGCCGTGTAAAGAGATAATGCTTCAGCATATGCAGATTCACTGGCAGTATAGATTTACAAAAGCTTATCATCTATACAAATCAATATATGTAATTTAATCGCAACTCGTTTCTCCCTGTCTTATCAATAAATTAAAAAACAATAATAATAAAATTGTTTACTAACTAATATTAATGATTTGTATAAAATTGTGCTGTAAGCTAAAACGGAGATAGCTATAGCTCTACACCAGAGCTTCTGGTGTGGAATGTAAATGTAAATGTACATAGTGAAGGCTGCATGAGTATTTCATACACATCTCTTAAACGTTTGTTTCATACAGTTATACAGGAATGTGTCCTTAGCAACAATGGGTGTAAATATTGATAATAATAGTAAAATTATATATATTTTGATTTTTAGTTTTTTAATCTATTGATGACAGGGTGACACGAGTTGAGATTTAATTACACCGGTAAAGCCGTGCTGAACCTGGCATAGCAACTCTGCAGGATGGGGTAAGAGGGTCACTATAGATAGAGCAGGAGAAGTTAGTTTAGTTTAAAGTTTGCTCAGTTCAACCACCGGCTACTTATAACAGTCAGTATAGCGGTGCTTATACAGTGTGTTTCCTTATATGTATGTATGATTTGGATTTTAGAAGGTGTTACTAGTGTACCTTATCTGTTATATTATCTTAATACTATTACTATCATGGTAATACTATTGTAATCTATTGTAGTGGTATTGTACTTCTGCATTTTTTATTCTGTCTTTCACACTTTCTTAGTGTGTTATGGTTCACCTTACTTTTAAGGTGCTTATGGCTATGCTCATTTACTTTTACAGTATATTCCATGTCTTTTTTTCTACTGTAATACATTGCTGTGCATGGGTGTACGTTTTACTTATGAGACGATGTTGCATATCTGTATTGTTATTTATTGCTCTGCAACTTATACTTTGTGGGAAGACTATTTTTTATATCTTATACTACTATTATATATTGTGTTTGAAATTTTCATTGTGAGAGGATACTACAGTATATTACATATTTTTTTGTGCGTCTGTTATACATGGTTGTTCAATGGTGTACTTTTACATTGTGATAGGATACTACAGTATATTACGTATCTTGTACTTCTCTTATACATGGTTGTTCAATGGTGTAGCTCTTCATTGTGAGAGGATACTACAGTATATTAAATATCTTGTAGTACTGTTATACATTTCTTTGCAATGGTGTACCTCTTCATCATGAGAGGATACTACAATATATTCTAGATACTGTACTACATTATATTCCATATTGTTGTACAATGGTGTACCTTTACCTTGTGGAAGGATACTTCAGTATATTCCATATTTTACCGTTATACATTGTTGTACAATGGTGAACCTTTACATTGTGAGAGGATTCTACAGTATATTACGTATCTTATACTACTGTATTTATTGTCATGCAATGGTGTACCCTTACAATGTAAGATGTTTCTACATTTTATTGCATGTCTTGTAATACTGTTATTTCTTTCATGTAAGTGTCAAGAGTCCATGAGCTAGTGACGTATAGGATATACATTGCTACCAGGAGGGGGCAAAGTTTCCCAAACCTCAGAATGCCTATAAATACACCTCCTACCTCACTCATACTTTACTTTTACAAACTTTGCCTCCTTGTGGAGGTGGTGAAGAAATATGTGCTTGATTTTCTTCTGTGATTGGCGCTTCTAAGTATATTGAAGCCCAGTTTCTCTCAAAGTACAGTGTTTGTCTGAGGGATGTGAAGGGAGTATTGCCTGATGACGCCATGTTTCCACCTATGGGAAATCTATTCTAAGGCTCTCTATAATCGGTTGCAGGGATTCATCTGCTGCCTCCCTTTACAGATCGACATTATACTCCTCTACCATTACCTCTGCTGATATATTTCAGTACTGGTGTGGCTGTCTGTTTTATGTGGATAGATGTCTTCTGGTAAGTATATATCATCTTTTAAGACACTCTCAGCTATGTTTGGCACTTTATATTTTAAAGTTTTAAATGTATATTGTATATGTCTGCCATGAGTCAGGTATGTTTATTTCCCTTTGCAGTGTAACAGTTTCAGCATGGAAAATATGTTTATGGGAGTTTTCTTCTTAAACAGGAAGAGTCAACAGCTGCATTCATTACTTTTGGGAATTCAGAACCTGGCCACCAGGAGGAGATAAAGACACCCCAGACAAAGGCTTCAAATACCTCCCCCCACTTCCCTCATCCCTCAGTCATTCTTTGCCTTTCGTCACAGGAGGTTGGCAGAAAAGTGTCAGAAGTTTGAAGATAGTCTCTTATGGAGGGTAGTACATGGATGAAGGTTAGAGTCCGGAGATGCAGAGAGAGTCTTTCTGCGAAACCATCCCGACTCATATTAATAGCTCCTTGGCAATTAGCGTTGACGAGTTTCGCTGTCTGCCTTTATTCACTTAAGTCCATGTCAGAAGCGAGGCTACTATCTGTCACACTTGAAGGGCCGTGTCCCTGTTCCATGGCGCAGTTTCCGGTAAGATCGTTTCATTTTATTTCGATATGTGAATGTAATGTTAACAAAAGAAGGTATGGTCCCAGTGGGACTCCTTTTATCTTAAAAAAGGAATCATGGGTTAATATCTTCTGTGGGGGTTTATTGAACAGGGGGGACTTTAATCATGTTTCTTATGTGGTTCTATCTGCTAATGTGTAGTAATACTTAGGCTCAGGGCTTTTCCCGAACATAACTGCCTTATCATCAGTTGGCGCGATTTCTTTAGATTTACGCTCTCTTTTTGCGACTTGCATGGTGCACCTCGTGACCGGGTGCAGATACTTTGTTTTCCACTTCCATATTCTTACTATGTGGCGACAGAGAGAGTCTGCTCGTTAGTTGTCTGGTTCACAGGAGGTGGTGAGTGCCTCAGCCATTGGGGGTGTAAAAAGGGTGCCGTCTAGTGTTTATCATTTTAGTAATGCCAAAGTTATGGAGGATTCTGATTTTTTTTAGACACGGATATCTCCGATTCGCAGAATTTGTCTTGTGGTGAATATGAAATGGCCCGGGTTATCGATGCCCATCAGTTATGTTTCGATTACCATTCTAGAGTACTCTCTTCTCCCGAATCAGGGAACTTAGAGTGCGTTGAGCCATCCACCCCCGAGGACTCCATGTCCTGTGAGGCGCGTGCCCCAGAGCAAGCAGGTGTCTCTATGGCCCTTACTCCTTCTCCGGAAGGTGGCTTTTTCCCTCCAGTAGTTATGGCACAGTTCCGCATGACCATATCTATGGTGCTGGCACATTTTTATCTCCCAGATATTTTTAAGGTACTGTGCATGTTCTGTCAACCAGGGCCCTTCGGGCATGGGATCGCCTGATTCAGTTCGGCCTTCTGGGGAAGTGTTAGCCTCTGAGGCTTCAGGGGCCCCAACCTCAGGGCCGGGGTCGCCTATCGATCAGGCGAGGGATAATTTTGCCTTCCGTTATAGGCTGGCACGTCTTTGTGTCCTATTGAGGCATGTTTTGGCAGTACTGGAGGATTTCAGTCCTAGTGGGCCGAGGGATCCTTGGCCTTAGATGCCAGATGGCAAGCTGGGTTAGACGTTTGGGGATGAAGTTAATCTCCTGGACGTCTCCGTTTTTCTTTCTTTCTTTTATGTATCGGTTCCAGATCTGAGATTGGGTGAATGGGGTCTCTGATCAGCTGGTCCTGTTGGCGTACCCATTCTCCTTGGGCGTTCACCCACGGGTGCTGCCTTACTTTTATTTTGATCCGGATATGATGTATTTGATTTGTTTTTAATACGCTCACGTCTCATATAATTTCCGTTTTAGGAGCATTCTTTCACTGGAACTGATACTTGCGAATTTGTGGTTGCGTGGGCACTTCCTTGGAAGTTGCGCACTTTTGATTAAGAACGAAGTTATGTTTCTAGTTCATATTATCGATTTTTCTTGAACCTTAGACAGTTCTGGACTGTTCTTGTACCAGGCAGGTACTGGTCAGACACTATCTGCTGTTCCTTGGGTTCATGTCACCCTCGTGGTGATGATTATCCTGTCAGATTCTGATTGTCACTTTGGCCTATTGATATGGACTCCGGGCTCGGATCCTACTACGAAGTATGGAGGCCTAGTGCGTACATTCAACGCTTCTGGAAGGAAGGTTGTGAGCTCCAATTTTAGTTGGTCTTTTTTTTTCAATTTGCTTGGGACACGTGACCGACTTTTTAAGACTTCATTGTGGTTTCTAAAGGTCCCTGTGGACCGTAGTTTCACGTTCCTTTAGGGTTTGGAGATGTGTATGATCTTAAGAGGTTTAGTATTCCGGGTGGTGGACGATTTACGGTTTCACTTTTGGCGGTGGCGGAGTCTCCTTTTCTTCCACTCGGGTTGGGTCATCTCTGTCTGGAAGTGTGGGCATGTCCTTCTTCCTTTTCTCAGTGCCTCGTTTGCTCTAGTGCTTGGAGTGCAGGGGGTGGATCACCCCATCCTTTCTACCAGGAGCGGCGAGGCTCCCATTGTTATTCCTGTTACAGGATTTTCTGAAGTCCAATCCTGGGAAGATCTCTGGAGACTGTCATCTTCTTAATCTAGGAACTGCCCCTTGTCATGCCGTGGTCTTTAGACTCTCGGGTGCTTCGACCTTATGGAGATCTAGCTTTGGGCTTGCGCGTAGGAGGTCAGGAGTCGGATACAGACCTTCACCTTTCTGGGGTTAAGAAAATGACCATTTATGAGACAATAAAAAGTGATAAACTAAATAATACACAGATAAAAATTGCAATAGTAATATATAAGGATATGGGTTTATTCCAGTGTTTGAAGTGATTCAAATGATTTCTTGCCTCAAAAACAAAATAAGAAAAATATGGTGCAATACAATTTGGTTAAAAAGAGATATTATCTTCACATTATTAGTCCCACCAAGGGGTTACTCACACTTTCTTGAGCCCACCAGGCTCTAGGTACAGACGCACACCCGGGTTTATACTTCCAGGTAACCAGTACATACCAATCGCAAACAGCTGCTTCAGGTAAAGAATAATTTATTAAAATACAGAAAATCATTTAAAAGCCACAAATATATACTTCAAAGTGTACAGTCACTCGGATATCAAACCACTAGCAGAGCTTTAAGTGGGAGAGATAACTTATCCTTTGCTTGGGTGGAATGATATAGAATGCCGCACCGGCTTAGCTAGCTCTCCCTGGGTAAGTAGTAATTTCTCGATACCTGTCCTGGCGACCTTGCTTGTAAACAGTGTATAGTGGCGTTCAGTTAATGTTCCTGACATATGTTTCACTGTAAGCGTACGGCTTTTTCAAATGAAAGTTGGATGGTGTGCGTCTGATTCCCTGGAGTTAAAATAGGGTGAAGAATCCTATTGGTCCTGATTGCTGATGTCATACTTTTGGGATTGGTTATCACTTCACTGATCCGGAATTGCGTCCTTTATCTCTAAAAAGGGTAAAAGTTTAACCTTAGAGTTTGGATCTCTCACGTGTCCATTGAGGGGACATGGTGTTTTGACTCTTAGGGGAGATTAATAGCTGTTTGGGGCTTAAGTTTTAGATCTCTTTCACTGGTCCCTACTTGTCTTCGGGGGCATCTAATGCTTCCTGGTAGACTTCCAGTTGTCGTATCAACTGGGCTGGCGATTTGGGCCGAAGGGTCTCGTCTCTATTGGTAGGGTGGTTAACGTTTATTTTCTTCCATTTCTCCTCACCTAGGGTGGGGGATGGGTACGCCTTGCTCTCCTCGATTTGGAGGTACCTCAGTATCTGTGAAGGCCTGTGCGTCCTTGTATTTATCGCATCAAAGGGTCTTTTCCCTTTCTTGCATACTCAGGATCATGGGGCTGGATTCTGGTATTAGGATGCTGTGGGTCAGAATACTTCCTTCCCCTTGGCAGTGTTCCTCCTTTATGGAAGGCAACAGTGTAGGGGTTCTGGGCTCTGAGCAGGAAGTTCCTGTCATGGCTCATGGTAGCATGCTAGTTTTTAAGTAGCGGTCAGAGCTCTACTTTGGGGTTTTGATGCTCGTAGATCTATCCTTTTTCTCCCATAGGTAGGGGCGGAGTTTTGATACTTCCTGCTTTAGGTCTTTAACTAGCCTTCAGGCTGGGACCGTTAACTTGGAGTGAAGGTCAGGGATCGGTTTGCTCTATGCAGTGTTGACCGTGTACTTTTAAGGAGTCTGTTCTCCCCTTTGGGGGGCTCTTGATGTCCATCTCTCTACTGGTGGCGTCTTCTCTGGGATGGGATGCTCCTTGGAGTCTGAATTTTTCTGGACGGGAGCTGCTGCTTAGTATTTTTGGCGCTTCTCGGTGGGATGAGGTCCTACGATGGCTTAGGGTCAGCTTTGCTACCTGAACTTTGGTCATCGCAAGCTCTTCTCTTTAGGTAGCTCTGTGTTCTCACGGAAGAGCTCTTTTTGGGTGCTAGGCAAATTATCCTGTCTGTTTGTCTAGCTTATCTAGCCGGACGGTTCGACTTGTCTATGAGGCAATGAGAATCTTGTGGTTTTTTGGAGCACCATATGTGGTATGGTGCTGTGTCAGGAATATGAGGTTGACCCTCTGGTCATAATAGTGACGTTTTTTCCCGAGTATGGCCTTATCTTTCTGGCCCTTGTCCTCTTGGGAGTTCGTCTTCCTGGGCAGTGGTCTTGTGGCAAACTTGGGTTTGTTCGAAGTTTTGATTTTGAGCCCTTGTTGAATGATCCTTTGGATCTCTTAAAGGTTTCTCTATTCTCCCTCTCTGGGTCGATAAAGGTTCTTGTCCTTTAGGTCGGGGGTACTTTCATGGGAGTCGAGAGCCGCAGGGCTGGCTCCTCGGAGGCTTTTGTGCTCAGCAGACTCTGGGTCTGAGTGGTCTCTAGCATGGCTTTGCAGGTTGTGTAACTGATGAGCAGTTACCTGGGCTTCCTTTTTTTCCCTTTGTCGTTTTTAGTTTTTTTTTTTTGTAGGGTGTCAGTAATTTCAGGCTGTGGTGCCTTTCGAAGGGGCCGCCTTTTTGTACCCACTCTTTGTTTGCATTCAGTGTCCACTATAGCTTGGGTATTGTTTTCCCAAAAGTAATGAATGCCGCTGTGTACTCTTCCCATTTAAGAAGAAAAACATAAATTCGGCTTACCTGATAATTTTATTTTCTTCTGACGGGAGTCCTCAGCTCCCGCCCACGTTTTGTTTATGAGGCGGCAGTAAATTTTTGTTCTTCTGGCACCTTTTTAACTCTGATATTTCTCCTACTGTTCCTTGTTCCCGTGGCAGAATAAGTGGGGGAGGTATTTGAAGCCTTTGGCTGGGGTGTCTTTGCCTCCTCCTTGTGGCCAGGTTCTGAATACCCAAAAGTAATGAATGCAGCTGTGGACTCTTCCCGTCAGAAGAAAAGAAAATTATCAGGTAAGCATAATTTGTTTTTTTAGACTTACCTGAGGTTCCCACTTAGTTGTAACTTGGTGTCTGTTTCTTTCAAACATTTCGTGGGCTTAGGCTCGCAATGACACATTATGTTACTTTTTATCGCGACAAATTTTTTTTGTTGTGATGTGTCGCATCATTTCTTGCAACTTATATGAGGCGACTAGTGTGGTTTCTTCAAGAACATGGTTGGAGGATTAATTTACAAAAGAGTTTCTTGATTCCTCATACAAGGGTCACTTTTTAGGTTTCCATATAGATTCAGTGTCCATGACTCTTTCTCTGACAGATAAGAGACAAATGAAGTTGGTTTTAGCTTGTCTAGACCTTCAGTCTAGTCTCATGACTGCAGCATCGGACATGATACCCTTTGCTCGTTTTCATAGGAGACCTCTACAGCTTTGCATGTTGCACCAATGGTGCAGGGATTATACTTGGATATCACAACTGATATACTTAAGTCCAAACACTTAACTCTCTCTGACTTGGTGGTTAGACCATCACCTTATTGTTCAAGGGGCCTCATTTGTTCGCCCTTCCTGGATTTTGATTACAACAGATGCAAGTCTTACAGGTTGGGGAGCTGTCTGGAGGTCTCTGACAGCACAAGGGGTTTGGAAACCTCAAGAGGCGAGGTTACCAATCAATATTTTAGAACTCTGTGCTATTCTCAGAGCTCTTCAGGTGTGGCCTCTATTGAAGAGAGAACTTAACATTTGTTTTCAAACAGACAATATCACAACAGTGGCATATGTCAGTTATCAAGGAGGGACTCGCAGTCCTTCAGCAATGAAAGAAGTATCTCAGATACTTTGTTGGGTGGAATCCAACTCTTGTCTAATTTCTGCGATTCATATCCCAGATGTAGACAATTGGGAAGCGGATTAACTCAAAAGTCAGACTTTACATCCCGGGGAGTGTTCTCTCCATCCAGATGTTTTTTTATCTTGTACAGCTATGGGGTCTTCCAATAATAGATCTGATGGCCTCTTGTCTAAACAAGAAGCTTCCCAGATACCTTTCCAGGTCCAGGGATCCTTAGGCGGAGATGGTGGATGCCTTAGCAGTTCCTTGGTTTTACCAACCTGCTTAGATTTTTCCTCCTCTGGTTCTTCTTCCAAGGGTGATTTCCAAGATCGTATTGGAACAAACGCATGTGTTTTTGATAGCACCAGCATGGCCTCACAGGTTTTGGTATGCAGATCTTGTCCGGATGTCCAGTTGCCAGCCTTGGCCACTTCCTTTAAGGCCAGACCTTCTGTCTCAAGGGCCGATTTTTCCATCAGGATCTCAAATTTTATAAACGGGTTTGTCTGCAAATACTTTGAAAAGTCAAATTTCTGCTCTTTCTGTCTTATTTCATAGAAAGATTGCTTAACTTCCTGATATTCACTGTTTTGTTCAGGCTTTGATTCGTATCAAACCTACTGGTCCGGCTTCCTCCAATAACGGCATCCCCCCCAGAGCAAACATTGCCTGAGGCCACGCCGTGATTGGAGGAAGCCGGATTCGTCATTTCGTAAGAAGAGGCGACCGGGGGCGGGGGAATTGCTTCTCCAGTGTTCCAGGCTGCAATGTAAACTTTCATGAAAGAAAGTGCCCCTGTTTTTAATAGTATTTTTAAAAACAGGGCTTTCATTCGTGAAAAAAGTAGAGAAAAAAAAGAGTGAAGCAATTTTAGAGAGGGGAAAGAAAAAGTGTAAAGAGAAACTATGGCCTGAGAGAGAAATAAGAGGGTAAAAATATAGGTTGAAGAGAGGAGAGAGTGGAAAAAATATTTGAGAGAGATGTAAATTATATAAATACAAAAATTCTCCAGGTTTGCTATGACCTTCCATGACTGTCAGCACTCTCTGCATATTCTCAGTTCAAGAAACACACTAAAATTAAATCAATGCATATTGAACCAATACCCTGAATAATAATAACAAAAAACCCTATAGTATATAGGTAAGCGATAGAAAAAAAGCTTCTAAATATAAACAATAGGAGTCCTAGGTAATTACGTGAAGCAAATATAAATACCTAGAAAAATACAATACAGATTTTAGTTATTCATGCTAAATATAATTAATAAAACAAATAAAAGCTCAATACTTTTTCCATTATTGAGAGAGCATAAGAATGAATCCAGATGCAGCTCCTTTATGTTTGGTATTCCTTAGTCCAACCGAGGATAAAAGCAAGATTCTAGTAAAAAGAGAGAGCACAATTCCGTTTCAGGTAATTTATTTGTAAAAAAGTTCACAATAACACATGCTTACTTACACATTAATAAGAATAAATGTACTCGGGATCCCCCTCCGGCCTTCCCACTCAGGGCCGCCATCAGGGGGTGACAGGGGTGACTCCTGTCAGGGGCCCAATGGGCCAGGGGGGCCCCTTGAGGCAAGAACTTAAATTAAAAAAAACATTTTATTTTTTTTTTGGCATCCACCAGTGGGTACTACAGCAGAGTGCTAATTGAGCATGGGAAATGTTATTACAAGGAGTAAAGTATTAGTATTTGAGAAGATTTTTGAGTGTGCACTAAAACACTATGCACAGTGTGAGACAGATTAGGCACTTTGTTTGTACAGTGTGTGCCTGAGTCAGACAGCAGATCACTTTCATTTGCAGAGGAGGTAGGACTTACTTAGCAAATGTTTTTTATTTCTTTGTGCAATTTCGGATTGTAACTTCAGTGTGGTAGTAGTTGTATGGTGGGGCCAGGGGTCCTTAAAAACACATTTGTTAGCAATATGTAGCAGTGTATTTATGATTATTTGACAATGCTGTAAAAATATATTCTATATTTAAAGCCATGTAGAAATGTTTCCTCCTCAATACACAAATGGTAGGTACCCTTTTGGCAGATATTAGTTTTTTTTATTACTATATATATTTTCATTACATTCCAGTTTACTGCCCCTTTATGCAAGGACTTTCCAGATGCAAGGAGGCATTTTATCTAAGAGTTTTACATCTGCATAAAATGTTACTCTCAGACTAAGATTGCTCAGTGTTTGAAATGAGACAGGTTAACTTAACACTGTTCAGTTTACACTACAGCTGACTTAATTTTGAAATACATACCAACAAGCCTAAATCCTGCATTAAACCAGATCTAATGGTATGAGTACCACAGCTTATGGTTTCACCAAGACCATATAGAGTATAGCATTTTCAAAATACAGCTGACAGATGGTAACATTTGTACACTATATTTGAAGTGGCGCTCTTGGTTGGGAAAAAACAAACAAACATATGTCAACCTTTTAAAAGTACTTTTCATCATCTAGCCATCTACCCAGATCATTAATGTACAATTTTGAATTCACAAAATTATTTTTGTTTACACATTTACAAATATGATTCTTTAAAAAGTGTTCTCTTAATTTCTGCAATTTTTTTTATCATGCATGTCACACACTGTTGATTTAGGGGATGCAAGGTGCATAAATGTTTCCTCCTGTAAGTGTTTCTGTGGGTGTCTGTGTTTATGTCTTTGTGCTTTGGTTTGTGTCTATGAGTGTGTATGTATTTTTTTTTCTGTGGGTCTCTCTGTGAGGGTGGGTGTGTATGTCTTTGTGCATTTTCTGTGGATGTCTGTAAGGGTGTGTGCATATGCTTTTGAGCTTTTTCTATGGGTGTCTCTGAGGGTGTGTGTATGTTTGCCTTTGTGTATTTTCTCTGGATGCCTCTGTGAGGGTGGGTGTGTATATCTGTTTTCTATGGTTGTCTCTGTAAAGGTGTGTGTGTATTTATGTATGACTGTGTTTCTGTGGATGTCTCTGTGAGGGTGTGTGTTTTCTGTGGGTGTCTCTGTGAGGGTGTGTGTATGTCTTTGTGTGTTTTCTGTGGATGTCTCAGTGAGAGTGTGTGTATGTATGTTTTTCTGTGTTTTATGTGGTTGTCTCTCTGTGTGTGTGTGTCTTTGTGTGTTTTCTTTCGGTGTCTCTGTGTGTGTGTACATCTTTATGTGTTTTCTGAGGCTGTCTCTGTTGGTGTTTCCTTGGGTGTATGTGAAAGTTTGAGTTTGTGTGTGTGTGTCTATTGTCTGTTCCTTTTTAGGACATTTTGACCTTACTACTGATTATTCACATCTTTCTACAGACTTTGAGACTAATGAGACCTTTACGGAAGTCACCAATCCACCATTTAACCTTTAAATTATTGTTTAGGCAGTTCAGGGCCATTCCTTTCAGCCACTACATGCTGTTGTCATCATTTAGTTGGCATCTTCCTTTACAAAAAGATAATCAGAACTCCATATTTTGTTTTCTATATCTCCTTTTTTTTACAAAACTGTAGTCTACCTCATTACTTGTCAGGTTAATGTAATCAAGTGCTAAGTGTCTGTGTCTGAGTGTGTTTGTGTGTTTCTTTGCGTCTGCTAGAGTGACTATATGTGAATCCTTATGTGTGAGTGTGTGTGTGTGTTTCAGTGTATGAGTGTGTCTGTGTGTTTGCATGTTACTACCTTAACAACATTTCCAAGTTTAAATAGACACTTAAGAATAAAGTGCATATACGTTTTAGTCACCTGGTCAATAATTGCACATGTCAAAGGAGAGGGGGGGGGGCCCTGGTCAATGGTTAAGTCAGGGGCCCCAAAATTTCTAGTAGCGGCCCTGTTCCCACTAGATAGTGCAGCCACAGATACAAGTGTTTTAGAAGACCAGTAATGCCACACTGGAAACAACGTACAACAGAATCGCTGGATGTCCCTGTATCAGCGTTCGGAATTACCAGCACCTGAGTCACGTGTAGGCAACAGCCAATCAGAAGCTGGAAGTACATCAACTCCACGCGTTTCATTTGACTGCAGTCAAAACGTCTTCAAGGAGGAATTTTGAATTGCGGATGTCCGTAATCAGATGTGAGTGCCTTTTAAACTAGTCCGATATTAATGAATAGCCACTCGCCATCCTGAATGAATGTCCACTAGTGATCTGTCCCTCAATATGAATGGTTGCTGAGGCAACATGTAAACAATCATTTGATAATAATAGAGTCTCTAAAAACAAACAGAATACTAAACCTATTACATAAAACATAAAATCACATAAAAACAAGCTCATGCGGACTTCCGGTGGGCGGAGCTACAGACCGGCAGCAAAGTGAAAGAGCTCCTCAGAATGTGCTCCGCTTAAACCTACAAAGCTGCCGGTCCCTGCTACCCACACGCGCCATCCTTGTTGGGCTACTACCCGGACTCTAGCCCCAACTGGTCAGAAGGTGTGAAGGGCCGAATATCGCCCTAGCCCCTGGAAGGGACGAAAGTGCGCAATAGAGCGCAAGTCGCAGGTGCCATCTTGGAGTGCGGCCCACGCTACCCCCGCAGTGGAAACGGCTGATACCCGGCTACAAGAGGGAACCCCCGCCGCTACAACCTGCCTGAGGGAGTGAGTACAAGCCACTTGGCCGCACTACTAAGTGCATTCTTCCCCTACACAAGCAGTGTATAACAGTAAAGGGCCCAAAACCAAAGGTGTAAATGTATACAGGGGACTGTGTAAAACTGACATCTGCATATGAATCTGCCTAAGGCGCACCCCTGAGGATTCCTACCTGCTGTAAGGTAATAGGGAACACTTGATATATCTGGACTGTACAGCTCATTGTAAAAGAAGCATTACAAAATTATTGGGGCAGAGTTTCATGCAACTACTGTAAAGCATATTACCTGTTCATATTAAGGCTCTAGGCTTTATTCTGATAAAGAGGCTTCTTCCTTACCCAGCTGCAATTTCTCTTTTCTATCTGCACATACTATACTGAGCATCAGTTCTCAAGAGGTTTAAGTGTAACAGCAAAGTAGAAGGAAAACTGTTGTTTCATGAAGCATTTTTGTTCAGTTCACTGGATGTGGGTTTATTCCTTTTGGATTGCTGATTCAGGGGCTAATGCTACCATCTAGAGGACTCTCACACTCATAACAAGAGATTTTTGTTTATACTATAAGCAACTTAGTGCAAGTTTTGCATGAAGCTAGATCAATACTTCAAACCTATATCAAGCTCACTGGCGGACAAAATGACATCCAGACATAAGCAGTCAGATAAGAAGAGGCCTGCACCAGAGTCGCATACTGAATCCCCATCCTCCCCCAAATCCTCACACGTAATTACAACTGACTCCTCTCCTCTCCTTCAGGAACTCAAATCATTCTTTCTACTGAATATGGAGTCCCTTCAGGCTAGGGTGGATACTCTAACCAGTGAAATATGCCAATTCTCTACTAGAATTTATCACGTGGAGCAGCGTGTATCAGATGTAGAAGATAGACAAAATTCAACCTCCATCTCAGTAAGGCAACTGCAGCGCCAAAATCAAATATTGCAAGACAAGGTGGATGATCTTGAAAATCGGAGCCGGAGGAATAACCTCAGAATGGTTGGTGTATCTGAAACAGTAAAGAATAAAGATCTGCTTGAATTTACTGCTTTAACAATCCCTAAGTTGCTAAAAATGAACCCAGGTCACCTGCCCCTAGACATAGAACGAGCTCATTGTATAGGCCCGGATAGAGGCCTAGAGACTTTAAACTCCCGCCCGCGCCAAGTAATTTACAACTACCAGGAGAAACTCGCTTTGTTACGAGCGTATAGGGCTCACTCAGGGGATTTGATCTTTGAAGGCAAGAAAATATTAATTTTTCAAGACTTTTCTGCAGAGGTCACCAAACTCAGGAAGGAACTTGCTCCACTGTGCTCTCGCCTCCACAAAGAGGGAAGACAGGCTTCTCTGCTGTATCCTGCTAAATTAAGACTGCAGACGCCTGCTGGTCCCAAGTTTTTCAGCTCCCCCAAAGATCTGCAAGAATACCTTGATAAGGATGATCAGCAAGATGTACACTGAAAACAGAAGGTTTCTCTGTCATCCTCAACCTTCTCCAAGCTCTCTGTTCTACAATGGAGAAATGGGGTGTTGCAACATATCCCATGTCAGGGAGAGTTACTGGGATTGAATTTAGGAATACTGGACTGCCTGAACAGTTAGCAAGTGATAGACCGCTGCTCCCAGGAACTATGCTATGGGAGCCTATGCGCTCTCCCACTTCTTGGTCCAGGAATGCCAAAGTTTTAGACTTTGGGAAGCTAACGGTTTGGTTTCTCAATGTTATTCTGTTTTGTGTTAAAAGTTATGTTTTACATGCATTTATGAAGGTAAACGTTTATGCTTTTTGTCTCCCATGTTTGACACTAGTCCCCTCTACGCATAACGGTGGAGAGGTAGTACTTCTCCTCCTCCTCCTCCTCCCAGGTTTCAGAACTGAGCCATACGTAGTGTCCATAGCCTCTTGCACGGTTGGTAAACGTCCCTTCCCTTGTTTAGAGCCATATATACCCGGCAGCCAATATGTACGGGGGTCGCCACAAGGAAAAATCCCGATACCAAAAAAAAAAAAAACTTTTCATTTCTCAACAACTCATTATGGTAAAACACTCATACTGTGCCCCCTGCTGTATTTTAATGTCCAAGGGTACCTGTATATATGGCCACTGCATACATCATAGTGGTAAGGCTTGGAAGATGGATCAAAATAGTAACGCTTCTAGTCAATTAGACCCCCACTTACAATTAGCCGCCCTTGAGGGATGGGTATGGCGGGCAGTTTATTTCATGTTCCTAGTATGCAATTGCCTGACAGTTTTTACTGCTATTAAGTTTACCCTTATAGATGTTTCTGCTAAGCCCAGCATAGTTATTGTTAAATATCCGCCCTGCTACCAAGATATTCTTATGATAGGATGGGGACTTCATCCTCTCACTCAAGTTGGTGAGATATACCGGTGTTTGGTTAGAATTTGTTTGTCATGTGTGAATGATTTGTCCTCAATATCTGTACTATGTGATGCACTAATGCTTTTGTGTCTTTGCCGTCAGCAACAGATGTTCCTCCACTCTGGGGGGACCCCCGCACCATGCAATCCTTGACACATGGAAACCCTGTGGTTTGTCCTCTCGACTCTATCCCATCTGGCCTAACTGTGAGTACAACTCCCTAACACATATTGACGGTACACTTTTCCCATACCACACTTCTCCCTACACCTCAAGGTATCCATATTTTCTCTTACTAGTCCGTCTGCTCCTGAGGCAGTCCCCTAGGTTGGTAGGGCTAGGTGGAACATTCCATATTTTATTTAGATGATGGCGCAGCGTTATAATGTAGTTTCCTGGAATGTTGGGGGTATCACCTCTCCAGCTAAAAGAAGCAAAATTCTCCACTACCTCAGTTCAATTCATGCAGACATTGCACTGTTGCAGGAGACTCATTTGACACAGGAAGAACATGACAAGCTGAAGGTTAGATGGGTGGGACAAGTTATAAATACGCCAACGACAGGCAGAAAAAAAGGGGTGGCGATCCTGGTTAGGAAAGGGTTATCTATAATGTTTACAGGCACACAAATAGATGTGCAGGGTAGATACATCATCACTGACTTACATATATCTTCCAAAACCTATATACTTTGTAATGTCTACGGACCGAATAATCTCTCTCCCCACTTCTGGTCTCAGATACAATCGCACCTAACTAAACGTAATGGCTCTCAAATCATGGGAGGGGACTTTAATATGGCCCAATTATCCCCACTTGATAGATTTTTAGAACCCTCGCACTCCTCCAATGTAAAACCGAGCTCTCAAAGACAGAAAAGTGAATCCAAAAATACTTTAAGACTCAAGGAGGGTTTGGGACCGATTGATTTATGGAGATTGCGTAACCCGGAGGTTAGAGACTACACTTGCATGTCTAAGTCGCATCACACACTGTCCAGGATTGACTATTTTCTTACGTTTCCTGGCCTCACCCCTAACATACCTTCAAGTAGAATACATCCCATCACCATATCGGATCATGCCCCTATCACACTGGTGTTAGATTTCACTCCCTCTGAAAACCTACGCAAAACATGGAGGTTTCCTTCCCATCTTTACAATAATGTAGATTTTCGCCAACATTTACTCTCATACTGGATAGACTACAATGCAGAAAACGCCCAACACCACGACAACCCAGATCTCTTTTGGCACGCCTCAAAGGCTGTGCTAAGGGGAAGAATTACAGCATACACTTCGCACCATAAGAAACAGGCTAAGAGGCTCACTGACCAGATGTTAAGGAACCTTACAGAAGCATATAACACATATTTGCAACATCCGACAAACCAAGCGAGGCAACATTATTACAACTTTAAGCAAGAGAGAGACACTCATATCCAAATGGTGGATAATATCCACACATTACATAGGCATTGATGATTTTATAGGTATGGGAATAAGGCGGGGAAAATAATGGCAAACATGGTCAAGGTAGTTACCCCTAGATTTAATATCCCAGCAATCGCCACGGATAGTTTGTGTCATATTACACTAAATTATACACTAAGCAGGATATATCAGAACATAACAAGCAATCATTTTGGCGCAATGTCACTATTCCCACCATAACACAGGAACAGTTGGCTACGCTCAATGCCCCCATCCAAACACAAGAAATCGTGAATACCATAAAAAGCATCAAACTAGGAAAAGCAGCGGGGCCCGATTTTCTCCCCGCAGAGTATTACAAAATCCTATGTCCTGAAATAGCGCCTACTTTGGCGAGGCTGTTTTCTGAGTATTTAGCGGGGAGGTCTATACCGGACTCTAGATTTACTGATGCTAATATATGCGTCATCCCCAAACCAGATAGGGATTCGACTTTACCATCGTCTTATAGGCCGATTTCTCTATTAAATGGAGACTATAAGTTGATGACCAAAATTCTCGCAAATCGGTTGGCAGAAGTTCTGCCCCTGTTGGTCCATCCAGACCAGGCGGGCTTTGTCAGACACCGATCTTCAGTTATCAACCTACGTAAGGCATTGGCAGTCATTGCGCACTACCACCAAGCCCAAAATAACAAGACTGACGCCCCACTACTAGATGCCTGCTTCCTCTCTGTTGACGCCGAAAAGGCATTCGATAGGGTGGAGTGGGATCATCTATACACTACTCTTATGAATTTTGGTATCACAGGCCACTTCTAGGATGTTATACGCAGACTATATTATACACCCTCGGCATCTATCATCATTAATGGTGGTCTTTCCCCCTTCTTTAGGCTAGAAAGGGGCACAAGGCAAGGTTGCCCAATGTCCCCACTCCTATTCGACCTTGCCATTGAGCCACTGGCATGCTATATCCATCAACATTGCGCTGGACTCAGACTCCATACACAGTGTTTACATATCTCGCTATTCGCTGATGACCTCTTACTATACATTAGCAATCCTGATCTTAATGTTCCTCAAATAATGAAGATAATGTCAAAGTTTGGTACCTTTACTGGATACAAAATAAATGAGGACAAATCTGAGGTCACTTGGCTCCAAAACCAGAAGGGTACTTCCCTACAAAACACGAGTCTAAAAATCACAGATGGGTCCTTTAAGTACCTTGGGATTCACTTACATGTGGACCCCAAGCGTATTTACCACCTCAATATCCCAAAAGTCATTATCAGTTCACAGGACACCATCAGGGGTTGGAGGGGTCTTCCCCTCTCCCTCCATGGTAGAATCCACCTATTGAAAATGGTAATTTTACCGAAAATCTTGTACCCCTTGCAAATGCTCCCTCTTCTGCTTCACAACAGAGACATACAGGCTATCTAGTCTACTTTTGCCTCTTTTGTGTGGAATAAAAAAAAGCATAGGATCAACATAACCAGATTATCTATGCCACTGGAGGCGGGGGGCCTTCGGTTCCCAAACATTCAGTGGTACAATTGGGCAATGTTAACTAAGCTAGTTCTTGGCTGGCTGACTTGATCTGAATACTTTAGCCACGCTGTGGAAGCGGACTGTGCATCACCGCTGAATTTAGCCTACCTCCCACACTCTACCTTGCCTACTTTGCCCCATCACATCTCTCAGAACATACTGTTTAGAGACCCGCTGAGGGCATGGCACAAATTATGTTGATTCTGGAACATGGATCATAAAGTGACCAAATACCTACCTATACAGGGAAACCCTAGGTTCATACCTGGCTTCACCACTAGGGCCTTTCAGAGATGGAGGGTCTCTGGCCTGACTTCTATTGCGCAATTCATTAATCCTAGCACGCTACAGGTTCTCCCTTTCCAGGAGCTCAGAGAGGCTTTTGCTATCCCTGCTGATACCATGTTTGCATATTTTCAATGTAGGCACTTTGTTAGCTCACTAAAGTAAACACTAGCGTGGATAGATTAGTCCGCATGACGAAACAAGGATCACACTCCATAACTCGCATATACAACGAAATCACAAATCATTTAGAACAGTCTGTCCTTCAAGCAATACATAACAAATGGCAAGAGACATGCATATCACGACACAAGAGATCACAGATAGCTTTCAGAGAGTTAGGGCAGCCACCCTTTCAGCTTATTCAAGAGAGGCACACACTAAACTAATGCATCACGCATATATTCTCCCCAAATTAAGACTTAGATGGGTCCCTCAGGCAATAGACAAGTGTAACAAATGCTCCCTTGCATCACCTGACCTCATACATTTGATTTGGGACTGTCCCAAACTAAAAAGACTATGGGGTAAAATTAGATTTTGGCTCCAGAGGGTACTCCAGCAGGAGATAACGTTAACTCCCTCCAATATTATTTTCCTGACTGATTCAGGGGTTACACGTCAACATCAGAAATTTCTAAACTCTGTAATTTTGCTCTCTCGGAAACTAATCAATCAATATTGGGTGAAGGATAGGGCCCCGCCCTTCAAGAAACTGATAGGTGCGATACACACTCAGGCCCTGTTGGAGCAGGCAGACGTACAGGGAGACCTTGATAGGAGAATAAAAATTTACATTCATAAATGGGAACCATATTTATTGTACGTCTCTCCACATGTGAGACATAAAATACTTTATCCCTTTCGCAACTCAACGTTTATCTTAGAGGAAAATCTGCGAGGGAAGTGGTGTCTTTCTCCATCGCTGCCCCCCTCCCTACCGACCTGACAACACATGTCTTGCTCCATAGCAGACGATGCCTCCTTCTCATAAAGGTGCCGGGGAGTTCTTCTGCTTCCCCCCCCCCCCCTCGGAGTGGAGGGATTTGTTAGGATTGTTTAGGCCATACACTTATTGTTTTAAGGTTTGTATTAGTTGTTTGATGTTTTATAGAAAAAGGAAAAGAACCAGATTATCGTCTCAGTGTGGAGATAACCTACATGGGGAAGGCTCTCTCCCTCAGATTGTTGGGGATGAGGTTTGTCGAATTCCCTTTCTGTATCATACAAATGTAAATTTTGATGTATTGGATATTGTGATTTCCATATTGTGATGAATCTGGATTATAAATAAAGTTTAAAAAAAACAAAAAAAAAACAAGCTCATGCACATATTAATCCAATTTTCAATTGATTACAATATATTTAATCGCATATTGACATTTTTAATAACCCATAAACATGATATATAGATTAATAGGATAACAATTGTCTCCTAAGAACTATTACATAAACACCTGAATATCTAAATCTAAATTTAATCCTTTAGGTTTCAAGGTATCCAATTTGAAAATCCAAAATGATTCCTGCTTCCTCAGTCTCAGTAATCTGTCATAAAGAGACAGGGTATACTAAGTTTAACTAATTTCTTAGTGGGGTCCCTAGTAGGGCTGGGTGATATGGGCAAAAAAATAAATAAATTGCGATTTAATCGTGATTTTCTTATAGATGACTATAACACCTTCATTTTGCATTACAAAGTTTATTTAACACTACAGAATCTTAATGTACATGTTTCTCAATGCCCAATACACTCTTGGAGCATAAAAATACAAAACAAAAAATAGTTAAAATAAAATTTGCTGCCTGCGATTAAATAGTAGCCACTACCCAGTTATTAGGTCTTATGACACACAACATTGTCATGTTTTCTTGGACAGTCATTCTAACTGTGGACAGTGGTATGATTAACATATGAAGCAGTGTAAGCCACATACACACACAATTATATATACAATCACATACACAGTTACACACAGTTAAGTTAACCCAGCAGCAGAGGGGCATGCAGTTTCAGCCTTTTTGGCAGCCGTGGGGTTAACTGCATCTGCTATGTATTTTAGGCGTTTCTCAGAGAGCAGGAGATTGTGTGGGAGGTTCCATAATGATTACATACCCTAAGTTTCAGACTGCAGACATTCCTAGGGGGAAATATAAGTAAGTGGCTTTTCTCTCCTCTTCAGTCTTCTGCATGGTTCCATTATTATTACATACCCTAAGTTTCATACTGCAGACGTCCTTAGGGGGAAATATAAGTAAGTGGCTTTCCCTCCTCTTCAGTCTTCTGCATGGTTCCATAATAAATACATACCCTAAGTTTCAGACTGCAGAGGTCCCTAGGGGGAAATATAAGTACCTCTTCACATCTCCTGCATGGGCTCTGCTTTTAGATTTCTATAGCTTGATCGGCTGCTGGGATCACAAAGTGAAAATGAAACAGACATTTTACAAATGTGTGCTAAAAACAACCACTAGATGGAGCTGGTTTGCAAGAAATAACATACAAATAATTGTAGTACAGCCACTTCAGAGATTTTTTTTTAGCAAAAAATTGCGACCTCTCTCGGTTTTTAAATTGCGGCAATTAATCGCGGTTTAAAACCGAAACAGTGTTCATTAACCCTGGTCCTGATATTTATTTTGGTGCGGCCCACATAAAGAAGTCCACACCCACATGTGAGCAATTAGACCACATACTTGGAATCGCAATTACATTTACTTTTGATATCAAATGTTTTTGTAGAATTAAAGAGAAGAGAGAACACAGAGGTGCCAACATGGCCTAGTACCACCAAACCAGGAGATAAGTAGTATGATAAATAAAGGTACTCACAAAGAAAATGCACCCAATGGTGCTAGTGGGGCAGACTGGAACTTTGCAGTGGTCCAGCTCACTGTGTGCGGACAAGCTGGGCACCCAAACAGGAGATTAGCACAGGTGTGTCACTGGTGCCTATATCAAAATTAGAAAACAGAGCTACCATAGCCTTATACAGTATAAACAGGCAGAGTAATAAGGAATGATAACACTTACAACATGTAGCGCACCTCCATGTTCCGTATAGACGAACTGGGACTTCTCAGCCGCCTAGCAGACTGTGCTCCCTTGCAAACTGGATCCTCTCCAAGCTCCACGGGACAAGAGATAAAGATTCCAAAAAAGCAGAAAGTGTATCATAAAAGCAAATCTTTATTAAAACACAGCAATGGGTTTCTCAGCCTCTCTGTTTCCTCAGGCTATTCGATCTGTAATTTGTAGAATTAAAGAATGCATTATCGTTATTTATATGTTTACACATATTGCAGACAGTTTTGCACATTTAAATGTCCCTCTGCTTTGTTGTAACCATCCTTCATTAGTATTTCCAGATAATGTTGGTCTTAATTAGCTTGGTGCTAACAAAGCAAAAGAAATATCAGGACCAGGGTTAATGAACATTTATATAACATTAATGGGACATAATACTCATATGCTAAATCACTTGAAACTGATGCAGTATAACTGTAAAAAGCTGACAGGAAAGTATCACCTGAGCATCTCTATGTAAAAAAGGAAGATATTTTACCTCATAATTTCCTCACCTCAGCAGAGTAAGTTCTGTGTAAAAAGTTATACTCAGCTGCTGCCCAGCTGGAGGTAAAAATAAAATAAAAAATTAAGAAATGAACAGCAGCCAATCAGCATCAGCAGTGCTGAGGTCATTAACTCTTTTACTGTGATCTCATGAGATTTCACTTAACTCTTATGAGATTTCATAGTAAACTTCCTTAAACTGAATAGGGAAATACGATAAATGTCCACGAATGCTCGCTCCTTCTGCTGTCCAGGGACAGACATACTGATTTGTTGCTTAGAAATCCTTTACAATGCGATGTGGCTACTGAGAAACTTTTGAGGTAAAATATCTTTCTTTTTTACATAGAGATGCTCAAGTGATATGTTCTAGTCAGCTTTTAACAGCTATACTGCATCACTTTAAACATTTGGGTATTATGGCCCTTTAATAATACTAGGGACCCCACTAAGAAATTAGAACATAGTATACCCTGTCACTTTTTTTGAATTTCACATTGGGGATCCTCCTTCTTTAAGTGTTCAGGTTATCGACTTCATTCCTACTACTGTGAATGACAGATTACTGAGACTGAGGAAGCAGGAATCCTTTTGGATTTTAAAATTGGATACCTTGAAACCTAAAGGATTAAATTTAGATTTAGATATTCAGGCGTTTATGTAATAATTCTTAGGAGACCATTTTTAATCCTATTAATTGATATATCATGTTTATGGGTTTTTAAAAATGTCAATATGCGATTAAATATATTGTAATCAATTTAAAATTGGATTAATATGTGTATGAGCTTGTTTTTATAATATTTGTATTTTATATTAATTAATATTATTAATATCTAAAACACTTGTATCTGTGGCTGCACTATCTGGTGGGAATGCCGGAGGGGGAGCCTGAGTACATTTATGCTTATAAATGTGTGAGTAAGCATGTGTGTGTTGTGAACTTTTGTTTACAAATAAATTACCTGAAACAGAATTGTGCTTTCTATTTTTACTAGAATCATACTCTCAGTTCAACAACATCATTTTTCTATCCAACTGTCGTCTTCCCCAGAACCCCTAGTTGATGTTTCTAACTGCTATGCACTTATTTTTGTTAATTTATTACTGTATGTAGCAATATTTAATTTGTTAAGGTATGAAATAAAAACAGTATTAAAAATTACTCTACAATAAAATGTTTCACAATGGCTAAACAAATGCATAGAGGGGGTTTATTTTGGCCTGGCTAGTAGCATAGGACTTGAAAAATTGAGCCGTGTGTCTGTAAGTGTATGTGTCTATATATATATGTGTGTGTGTATACTGTATGTATGTGTGTGTGTGTATGTATATATATATATATATATATATATATATATATATATATATGTGTATATATATATATATATATATATATCTTTATATATATATATATATATATATATATATACACACAGGGGAGGCCTTTCTTAGATTCTTGCACCTGGGCCCTGTGGTTTCTAGTTACGTCTCTGGATGTGGCATTGAGAAGGTCAATCATGCAACCTGTTTTTAACATCCATGCATTAATTATGGGGTGTCTTTGCCTACTCCTAGCCAGGTTCTGAATTCCAAAACGTAATGAATGCAGCTGTGTACTCTTCCCGTCAGAAGAAAAGAAAATGATCAGGTAAGCATAATTTAAGTTTTTTTTAAAAAGTGCCCAAAATTGTAGTAAGTTTTGAAAGGCTTACATAACTATATCTCCAGGCTTGTGAAACATGTTTACATGATCATACTAATAGCCTGTGGGCTTTGATGGTGCATGGTACTTACCTGTAAGCACCTTTGTCTACAATTCTCACCTTAGCTGCAGAAGATGGGCCCATCCAAAGCAGTGAAATTACAGTGTCCATGATCTGTTAAAGTTTTAACAAGGTACAGCATACTGTAGACAATGGGATTGGCCAGCATGCCCACATTTAACCTGGGAGGCTGGTGTCATCTCAGAATAGGATTCTGAGTAAATCCTCCTGTGAGAAGATTTTTTCTCTCACGTATCCCAGCAAATCCAGTTAAAGCTCAGGCTTTCCTGAAGTATGTTTCAGACCTGGAGTTTCAGGGGTACTCATGCCAGTTCCTTTTCAGGGACAAGGTCTGGGGTTTTTATTCAAATCTATTCATTGTCTCAAAGAAGGAAATTTCATTCAGATCAATTCTGGATCTGAAAATTTTGAATCGTTTTGCAAGAGTACCAATTTTCAAATGGTGACTTTAAGGACTGTTCTGCCTTTTATTCAGTAAGGACTTCTTAGGTCCATAATGGATTGCAGAATGTATACCATTCATATTCCGATTCATTCTAATCATTATCAGTTCCTGAGATTCTCTTTTCTAGACAAGCATTACCAATTCGTTACTTTTACCATTTTTGGATTAGCAACCACTCAAAGAATATTTTTTAAAGGTTTCTGATGCCCTGCTTTATGGAAACCAGAGAGCAGGGTATTGCGGTGTTTCCTTATTTGGACGATATTTTGGTACTAGCTCAGTCCTTCCGTTCTGCAGAATCTCACACTAATCAACTAGTGTTGTTTCTTCGGAAAAATGGTTGGAGGATCAATTTACCAAAAGGTTTCTTGATTCCTCAGACAAGGGTCACCTTTTTAGGTTTCCAGATAGATTCAGTGTCCATGACTCTGTCTCTAACAGACAAGAGAAGTTTGAAGTGGTTGCAGCCTGTCGGCACCTTGAGTCTCAGTCATTCCCTTCAGTGGTTATGTGCATGGAAAATTAAGTTTTCATGACTGCAGCATTGGACGCATTTTTCTTTGCCCGTTCTCACATAAGACCTTTCCAGCTTTGTTTGCTGAATCCATGGTGCAGGGATTATACTAAGATATCACAATTAATATCCTTAAATCCCAATGTTGACACTCTCTGAGGGGGCTTCTTTGTTCAGCTAACCTGGACTATGATCTCTACAGATACAAGTCTTTCAGGTTGGGGAGCTGTTTGGGAATCTCTTACAGCACAAGGGGTTTTGGAAATCTCAAGAGGCGAGATTACCAATCAATATTTTAGCTCTCTGTGCTATTCTCAGAGCTCTTCAGTTTTGGCCTTTGTTGAAGAGAGAACTTCATTTATTTTCAAACAGACAATATCACATTCAGTGGCATTCGTTAATCAGCAGGGTGGGACTCACAGTCCACAAGCTATGAAGAAGTATCTCGGATACTTGCTTGGGTGGAATCCAGCTCCTGTCTAATTTCTGTGGTGCATATCCCAGATATAGACATTGGGAGGCGGATTATCTCAGCCATCAGGCTTTACATCCTGTGGAGTGGTTCCTCCACCCAGATGTGTTTTCTCAGATTGTTCAAGATATGGGGTCTTCCACAGATAGATCTGATGACCTCTCATCTTAACAAGAGACTTCCCAGATGCCTGTCCAGGTTCATCGACTTCCAGGTGGAAGCAGTGGGTGCGCTGACACTTCCTTGGTGTTATCAACCTACATATATTTTCCCGCCTCTAATTCTTCTTCCAAGAGTGATTTCCAGTATCATCATGGAACAATCGTTTGTGTTGCTGGTGGTTCCAGCATGGCCCCACAGGTTTTGGTATGCGGATCTTGTTCGGATGTCCAGTTGCCAACCTTGGCCACTTCCGTTAAGGCCGTACCTACTTTCTCAAGGTTCGTTTTTCCATCAGGATCTCAAATCATTAAATTTGAAGGTATGGAAATTGCTAAGTCATAGAGGTTTCTCTGACTCAGTGATTAATACTATGTTACAAGCTCGTAAATCTATCTCTAGAAAGATTTATTATCGAGTTTGGAAGGCCTACATTTTATGGTGTTCTTCTCATAAATTCTCTTGGCATTCCTTTAGAGTTGCAAGAATTTTACAGTTTCTTCAGGATGGTTTGGATAAGGTTTTGTCTGCAAGTTCCTTGAAGGGACAAATCTCTGCTCTTTCTGTTTTATTCACAGAAAGATGGCTAAACTTCCTGATATTCACTGTTTTGTACAGGCTTTAGTTTGTGTTTAAGCCTGTCATTAAATCAATCTCTCCTCCTTGGAGTCTTAATTTGGTTTTGAAGGATTTGCAGGCTCCTCCATATTGTGCCTATGCATTCTTTGGACATTTAACTACTTTCTTGGAAAGTATTGTTCCTTTTGGCCATCTCTTCTGCTAGAAGAGTTTCTGAGCTATCTGCTCTTTCTTGTGAATCTCCTTTTCTGATTTTTCATCAGGATAAGGCAGTTTTGCGGACTTTATTTCAATTTTTTCCTAAGGTTGTGAATTCTAACATTAGTAGAGAAATTGTTGTTCCTTCCTTGTGTCCTTATCCTAAGAATTCTTTGGAAAGATTTTTACATTCTTTGGATGTGGTGAGAGCTTTGAAATATTATATTGAAGCTACTAAGATTTCAGGAAGACTTCTAGTCTATTTATTATATTTTCTGGTCCTAGGAGAGGTCATAAAAATTTCTGCTATTTCCTTGGTTTGTTGATAAAAGCTTTTGATTCTTCAAGCTTATTGGAGTCGGGTTAGGCCCCGCTTCAGAGAATTACAGCTCAATTTACTAGATCAGTCGCCACTTTGTGGGCTTTTAAGAATGAAGCTTCAGTTGATCAAATTTGCAAGCAGCAATTTGGTCCTCTTTACATACATTTACTTAATTCTACAATTTTGATGTATTTGCTTCTTCAGAAGCAATTTTTGGTAGAAAAGTTTTTCAGGCAGCTGTTTCAGTTTGATTCTTCTGCTGATGTTTTAGGTATTTCTTTTCTTTATGAGAATAACTTATATTTTGGGTTGTGGATTATTTTTCAGCATATGGTTGTTGTTTATTTTTATCCCTCCCTCTCTAGTGACTTTTGCGTGGAGTTCCACATCTTGGGTATTTGATATCCCATACGTCACTAGCTCATGGACTCTTGCCAATTACATGAAAGAAAACATCATTTATGTAAGAACTTACCTGATAAATTAATTTCTTTCATATTGGCAAGAGTCCATGAGGCCCACCCTTTTTATGGTGGTTATGATTTTTTTGTATAAAGCACAATTATTTCCAGATTCCTCTGTTGATGCTTTTTACTTCTTTCTTTATCTCCTCACTATTTGGCTATTCGTTAAACTGAATTTATAGGCATTTTGAGGTTTGGGAAACTTTACCCCTTCTGGTAGGATTGTTTAATAGTTATATTAACTTAATTGTTAGTTTAAACTTAGTTTGTTTAATTTGACAGATAAGTTTTAATTTAATTTAAGATAGGGAAATTGTAATTTTAATATGAGATAAGAGACAAGAGGGGCGCCTCATGTGTATATAATTATATAAAACAATATAAATGCATGAATAGCCAAATGGGTACTCGCATATGGCCCAAGTACACTTATGTACTGGTAAGTGCAGGCTGATAGCTTAAGGTGTACCAGCTAACCCTCTCCAGGTGTAGAAAGATCAGTGCTGGGGGGTCTTGCCAGATTCGATGTTGATGGAAGGTCAGTAGCAGTGGATAAGACTGCTAAGGAAGGTAATTAACCAGAGCTTGTATAAAACAAGTTTAGTTTATTAAAACAAATTATTAAAAACATTGACAAGCAATGGTTACAATGCAACGCGTTTCTCAGCCCTAGTGTGGGCTGTTTCATCAGGCATAATGAACCTTCCAACTGACAAACCCTTTAAACTAAGCTTGAACCAATGGTAAGTCAAGCCACGTCCCTAATGGGCGTTTCTAAATGCATTGGTTCTTAATTGATTAATCCACAGCAATCAAATAATAAAAACAAATATGTGAAATGATACATACTACCTCAGTTATCAACAGAAGAAAAAAAGAAAATATAATAATCATAATAAAAACAATATATAAACCTATTTGGCATATAAAATAATCAAATTTGATCCTCATGTTTTCACTCTAATGGTACATTTTCCTCTAACAAAATGCAGTTTCAAGTAGTTATATAAATATCATGTATGAGACAATCCATGATCAAAACATATGTCCCAGTGTATGCAATCTTAAAAGACAGTTCATGTTTAAAACATCAAGTTCTGTTATACCTTATTGATATCTATAGTACATACCCCCCTCACACACTGTAATCCTCACTCTGATTGATGTCTTGATTTAAGTACTTGTAATGAATTTCTAGACATCCTTTATCTGATGATTTATATGGTACAACTTGTTATTGGAGTTGAACAGAGATGACATTATACTAAAAAACACAAACTTGTGCAAATAATTCCATTTGTATATTCTCATGTAATGAGGGTGAAGTGATAGCGAGTTAGTCACACAACTCCCTCAATATATTTATATAAATTATAAGATTTCTAACTTATTCTGTTCTATCACAGACGTTAAGGTGGCAGTAGGTTTAGGAGTTACTAATTTAATTTAATATATTGCGATGTGGGGGGCTTTTGGTTTAGGGGTTAATAGGTTAACTTAGTATATTTTGTTGTGGGGCGCTTTCGGTTTAGGCGTTAATAGGTTTATTATAGTGGCGGTGTAATTAGGGGTTAATAACTTTAGTATAGTGGGGGCAATGTGGGCGGACGACAGGTTAGGGGTTAACAATATTTAAATAGTGTTTGCGATGTGGGAGGGCGGCGGCTTAGGGGTTAATAACTTTAGTATAGTGGCGGCGATATCGGGGAGCGGCAGAATAGGGGTTAATGCATTTTATTAGTGGCGGCGATGTCGGGAGTGGCAGATTAGGGGTTAATAACAATATAGTATTTGTGATGCGGGAGGGCCTCGGTTTAGGAGTTAATAGGTAATTTATGGGTGGTTAATGCACTTTGTGACAGTTTAGTTATCAGTTTTATGTAAAAGTTTTGTAGAGTAAAACTCATAACTACTGCTTTTAGATTGCGGAATGGATTTTGTTGGTATAGGCTGCAACGCAAGCTTTTTAGCCTCACCGCAAAACTCGTAATGGCTGTGCTATGGAAGTCTTATGAAAAAACATAATTTTTACGTTTGCGGGACTAACGTTGCGTTGCAGTCTGAAAGGCTTGCGGTACAGCCATACCGACAAGACTTGTAATTGCTGCGTTAATCCTGAAATGTTGGCATGACGACGAGATCCCTGGGCAAAAGAATGACCGAACATCTTTGTAATATTAGGAATGCCAAGTCAGATGTTGATAAAAAGAAGAAAATAACTAGTGTTGTAAGACATTTCTTGCAAAAACACAGAGGAGACACGCAGGCACTGAAATGCTGGGGTTTGGAAAAAATCAAACCTGGCATTAGACGCGGGGTAATATGGAAACTCAGTTGTTGAAACGGAACTAAATGGATATTCAGATTGGACTTTGTCATGCCCCATGGCATGAACGAGTCCAATAACTATTGGACATTCCTTTAAACTATCAAGCATTGATTTATCCATTATGTGGTTGATTATTCTATTACACCTAATACCATCTATATCATATCTCTTATGGGCTAAATATGTAATTATATCTTAATCCAAGGAGGACTGGGCATTACATAACGCCTTATATCATTTATTTGAATACATTTAATTTGGGGTATTATAATAATGTATTTGGTCCATTATATGCTAGAAAAGCATGTTTTGGAAAGGTTGATTACGCTACTATTACCATATGTACCGAGTAACAAGGCTATAATTGGAGATATATGGTTGTTCAAGCTACTATTTGTTAACCAGCACAATGTTAATGATGAATGTCCAGTTTTTACACGTCCTGTCTTTAGTTGTGTTTGGGTTATAAGAAGCATAGAAGTAGGTAAGACCTAGATATATTGAGTCTAGCAGTTACATACTGCTACACTGTAGTTCTATATGATATACAATTATAGTATTCACTGGATGTCGATATATACATTTAATACACACCCCTTCTTTATCTATTAGAACCAGGATTCGTATATTATATACAAGTTGAAGGCGCAATGAACCCACTATGACAGGAATATAAACGGAAGATTGCGGTAAACCGCATGAAAAAGATATATATTATAGATTCTTGTTCACTATCGAAATACGAAGGCTAACCCAGAGTGCGCATGAGTTCTAAGGATTTACATATATTTATAGTTGGAAAGGTGTTGTTGAAAGCGACACTATTAGAATATACCCTTTCAACTGGTCTCAATGTAAAATTAAACACTTAGGAGTATACTTGTCAAGTAGTGTCTCCATCATAATAGAGGCCAACTTCTATCCACTCCTCCAACAATTTCAAAAAAGTGCTGACAAGTGGAATGTCCCCTGTATATCCTGTATGGGAAGGATAGCGGCATTCAAGATGGTACTATTCCCCAAACTTACTTATTTTGTGCCCTTCCCTAAATCCCTGAACGGTAAGTTCCAATCGGTTAGTAATAGATATGTTTGGAGAGGCAAGCATCCCAGGGTGGCCATGAGAATCATGCAACAACCACTTCTAAGTGGTGGTGCTAGCGCCCCCAACTTAACTTATTACCATGAAGCTTTGAGACTAGCTGATAATCTCGCCTGGAATGATAAAGCCTCCTATAGTAAATGGAAATAATTGGAACAAGCAACCTTACCTAACCCACTTCTACTAATAGACCTTGTGTGATTACACAGACATGTCAGATATTCTTATAAAATCCAAAACGCAATCATCCTACATGCACTCCGCTTTTGGGACAGAATCCTTTCCTTACCACAGATTGCCCCTCATCTGTCGCCTATTCACTCTTTCTCAGGCTTACTTATGGCTCTCAGAGATTCCCATCCATCCTTATGGAGAGACTGCGGTATCCTATGTGTATCAGATTTGTTCCCCAATGGACGATTACTTTCGCTGGCACAGTTCAGTTCTACATATAATCCGCCGCAACTCCTGCTGTTTGAATTTTGGAGAGTGCGCAGCCTTTTGAGATCATGGGATTCCTTGATCGTCCTTTAAGGGACCCTACAGGCTGGGAAAAGAGATGGGCTAACGGCATCAGGACCTCCCATGTGCTTTCAGTCTCTTATAGAGACATGCTGAATCCTCCTACATACTACAAGTCAGCTTATATTATTGATTGGGAGAAGACTCTTCATTTCGACGCTGGACAGGATGAGTGGTCCAGGTCCATATTGCTCAACAGGCAAGCCCTTCATTGTATCACGTTACTCAAACTATATATTAAACTGTGCACGCAATGGCATCTTACCCCCTCAGGCTTTTCAAAATTTCCCTCTTAAACTCTCCCCTTTGTTGGCGAGAGTGTGGGTTGGTGGGGGCGCCGACTCACATATGGTGGGAGTGCCCTGCATTACAATCTTTTTGGCATGAGATCAAGCACACGCAAACTATGCTATTTCATTTACACATCAAAACCTCCTCAATTTCTATTGACCTTTTTAGGATATATTTGCTTATGGCAGCTAAGCTGTCGTTAGCTAGACTCTGTAAACAAAAGTGTGTCGTCGTCCCCCCCCCTACGTGGAGAGACGTATCTAAAATCATGACCTATCTTGAAATAATTAAACAACTGATCTTCCCCCAGAATAATAAAATTCTCTTACATTCTCAGATTTGGGACAAATGGAAGCAGCTTAAATAATTTACAATACACCCTATTCCCCAACCTACCACAAACATATCCCACAATGCTTTTATAGTAGTCTCTTCTTGCCCTGCCCTTTGGTTCTCTCCCCTCATCACCCTCTTTCTCTTCTTCTTTCTCTTCTCCTTTCCCCCCTCTTTTTTCTCTCCTCCTCTCCCCTTCCCCCCCCCCTTTTTTTTCTCCTGCCCCCCCTCCTCTCTCCTTACCTTTCCCTTGTTTCTCAGCACCTGATATATATGTTTACAAAGTGAAAACCCCTCTTAACTACCTTCTTTTTTTTTTGTCACAGCTTACGTTTATGGGCTAAACAACTTTATTATGTATCTGGGCTTTAGTCTCAGAATACTATGCTCATGCATGCTATTCCTGAATTACCTTGTTATGCAAATACTATGCATCCATGTTTGTAATGCTGTGTCCATTATTTCAATAAAAAATATACTTTATAAGAATGTGACACTATTAGTGTCCTATCTGATGGGACATAGACACTTTGACAATTATGTGTAACGCAAGCTACATTTTATGAATCTAAGAATGCTAACCCAAACAGATAATGAACTACCCTACACGCCCCTTAGATAACCAATGTCATTCTTGATGCAGAGCCTGAGGAGGGCAGAGCTATGATGCAATGCGTCGTGATTGGTAGGTTCAGTCACTGATAGGGTATTTAGGATGTGCCCGGTATGGTGCTCGGATTTTCCTCATTTTACAAATTTAGTCACATTGAGAAAGGCCGTTTAGAGGCTGAAACCCTCTGCATACTAAGTTGCATACTATAGTTGTTCTAACGCCTCTGTCACCTGACGCCGATGTAAGCTGTTATCGGCCAGGAAACAGGGAGGCGGTGAACCTATAGAGTGTCATTGTTTGTTTTTAAATGTGGTGGGCCAAGACTTTCCAGGGTGTCCTGGATATTTTATAAAATAGAATTAAAAGTTAAATTTTATTTGGTTTAATCTATAAGAGGTGGAGTGCTTCATCCTCCTTAGTTTGCTCCTCTTTTCTTTAGTGGGGTATAAGTGTTTGTTAATCATATATTTAAAGGTAGCACCAGTCCCAGATTATCTGGGGCCTTTCCTCTAAAATAATTTTCGCAGTCCCAGTAATTTATTTTTTATACATCATTAACGCATAAATAGCTATTTTTTCAGCGTTAAAACACGAACGCAAAACTCGTAATCTAGGTGTATATAAAAATGATTGCAATTTTTTTGTAACACTGAAACAGAATAGAATAAAATATGTTGTTACATGTTATCTGACACACTCTAATATAGGGTGAGTTTAATTTACCCTACAATACTTAGTGAAGAAACTGCTTTTCTCATGAGCCAGAATATGCAAATAGCATTTGAATGATGAATTACAGATCCACAACAGATAACTGTCATATGTGAGATGCATACATTTGGAGTTGATTTATTTCCTTTCTGAGGAAAAAGAGAATATTTTGAAAGCCCTTCTATCACAGAAATGTTTAAAATTATATGAAACAGTGCATAGTGGCATTTAAAGGATAAAATGGAACACCAGCAATCAACATTAAGATTTGTGCATTAATGTAAAAGCAAACACGCCTACACCATGTCTAAATAGTGACAGCCCTGCTAGTACAAAGTTCTATTTTAGAACTACATAAATAGCATTTAAATATAACAGAAGGTTCCTGTGGCGTGTGCTGGTGACAGTATATAAAGTAAGTTTTATACTTATGATAAATACATTTCTTTATATTCAAAATGAAGACTCCCAGAAAATGGGCTATGTTGTTTCATGTCACTTAGCATTAGCTATAAACTTGTCACAAGTCCTTAGGATCTCTTAACTTTTCCTATAAATATCCTGTTTTTCCGGTAGTGGAGCTTAGCCAAGCTAGGAACTATTTGGAAAGAGAAAAATAAAAAAGCAATGCATCAATAAGGACTAAAGGATCAACCTGGGCATTTGATATATAGAATAAGAGTGAAACTCTAAGAATCGCCTTACATACTTGATTAACGGAAGCAATATTATATCTGATCTGTGAGAAAACCCGGTTTAGTAGACTGAAATAAAAAACACAAATGCTAAACACTGCTTATATTATCATTTATTTCATGTAATTGGCAAGAGTCCATGAGCTAGTGACGTATGGGATATACAATCCTACCATGAGGGGCAAAGTTTCCCAAACCTCAAAATGCCTGTAAATACACCCCTCACCACACCCACAATTCAGTTTTACAAACTAGTTTGTGCTAAGATTTCTATGTTGATATGCGCTTCTCAGCATTTTTGAAGCCCGATTCCACTCAGAGTACAGTGAATGTCAGAGGGATGTGAAGGGAGTATCACCTATTGAATGCAATGGTTTTCCTCACATGGATCTATTTCATAGGTTCTCTTTTATCGGTCGTAGAGATTCATCTCCTACCTCCCTTTTCAGATCGATGATATACTCTCATATTCCATTACCTATACTGATAACTGTTTCAGTACTGGTTTGACTATCTGCTATATGTGGATGGGTGTCTTTTGGTAAGTATGTTTTCATTACAACTATGGTTTGGCACTTTATGTATTTATATAAAGTTCTAAATATATGTATTGTACTTATATTTTGCCATGATTCAGGTTTTCAGTATATTTCCTTTTGCAGACTGTCAGTTTCATAACTGGGAAATGCTTTTTTATGAAAATGTATTTCTTACCTGGGGTATAGTCTTTTTTCAAATTGACTGTCTTTTAAATTCGCGGGCAGAATTAGGCTCCCGAGGGTGCAAAATGGCAAAGTTTATTGCGTCATTCTTGTTTTTTTTGGGTGTGAAGTTACATTTGTTGACGCAAATTCGTCATTTCCGGCGTCTTAGTTGACGCCGAGTCCTTCACAAGGTTGCGTCATCTCTGACGCTAGTGTGTCATTTCCGGACGTTTTTGGCGGCAAAAAATATTTTTCTGTTTGTTGTGCGTCATACTTGGTGCCAAATATTTTCTTTATTTAAGACCCCATTCCTATTTGCCTCTTGCCTTTTTTCTATATCAGAGGGCTATGATTTTTGCATTTTTTCCCATTCCTGAAACTGCCATATAAGGAAATTGATAATTTTGCTTTATACCTTGTTTTTTTCTCTTACATTTGCAAGATGTCTTAATCTGATCCTGTCTCAGAAATCACTGTTGGAACCCTTCTGCCTGATAACAGTTCTACCAAAGCTAAGTGCATTTGTTGTAAACTTGTGGAGAGTATACCTCCAGCTGTGGTTTGTAATAGTTGTCTTGATAACATTTTACATGCAGAAAATGTATCCATCAGTAGTAGTTCATTACCTGTTGCTGTTCCCTCAACATCTAATGCACAAGATATGCCTGTAAATTTAAAAGAATTTATTTCTGATTCTATTCAGAAGGCTTTCTCTGCCATTCTGCCTTCTAATAAACATAAAAGGTCTTTCAAAACTTCTCAAAGAGTTGATGAAATTTCAAATGACCGGCAACATACTGATTTATCCTTCTCTGATGAGGATCTGTCTGATTCAGAAGATCCTGCCACAGATATTGACACTGGCAAATCCTCTTATTTTATTAAAATGGAGTATATTTGGTCTTTGTTAAAAGAAGTGTTAATTACATTAGAAATGGAGGAAACTAGTCTTCTTGATATTAAAACTAGTAAACATTTAAATTCTGTTTATAAACCTCCTGTGGTTATTTGAGGTTTTTCCAGTTCCTGATGCTATTTCTGATCTGATTTCTAAAGAATGGAATAGGCCTGGTGGTACTTTTATTCCTTCTTCAAGGTTTAAAAAATTGTATCCTTTGCCAGCAGTTAGATTGGAGTTTTGGGAAAAGATCCCCAAAGTTGATGGGGCTATCTCTACTCTTGCTAAACGTACTACTTCTCCTACGGAAGATAGTACTTCTTTTAAAGATCCTTTAGATCGGAAACTTTAATCTTATCTAAGGAAGGCTTATTTATATTCAGGTCATCTTCTTAGACCTGCAATTTCTTTGGCTGATGTTGCAGCTGCTTCAACTTTTTGGTTGGAAACTTTAGCGCAACAAGTATCAGATCATGATTTGTCTAGCATTGTTAAGTTGATTCATCATGCTAATAATTTCATTTGTGATGCCATTTTTTATATAATCAGAATTGATGTTAAAGTGTATGTATGTCACGCTTTATGTATTTGCTTAATGTCTTCATCTATAAAAATAAAGGTTAGTTTCAGTCATCAATTTTTTATAATATCGCTCTATTCAGGTAACGAAGCATTTATAAACAGATTTCTCTTACACTAATCCTCCGCCCGCCATCTTGTCCCTCTTTTTGCATTAGATTGACAGACCGCTGTGCAAATTAGAGATCGTACCCCGTGGCGTCCTGCCCCTTTTTCATTTACGTCACGCGATTAAACTGATGCAACTGCGCATGCGTCTCATAACTCAGCGCCATCCATATTCCGTGCTCGTTCGTGTTTAGCGCATGCGCTTTGGTCCCTACTCTTTGATTTACAGTAACGGAACAAGCCACGCAGGCGCATATTGCAATCAGAGTTGAAACACATGTGCAGATTGATTTCCCTGCGGGAGCGCGCTCCAGTAATACGTAATCGAGCGTGATGGGAATGGTCTATAACGAAAGGACCTTTCAAGCCGGAAATCATGGATGGGAGGAGTTGAACCTGAAATCGCAGCTAAGTATTATTTGAAAATAAAAGATCACAGCATGATTTTAAAAAAAATAAAGATAGCGGTTTATAGTGCAAGCGTATTGACAATCAAAATTTATGATGAGAAAGAGGAAAATTGACAATCACTTTAAATATATGTCTTTAGCTATTTTAGCTAGAAGAGCTTTGTGGCTCAAATCTTGGAATGCTGATATGACTTCTAAGTCCAGATTGCTATCTCTTTCTTTCCAAGGTAATAAATTATTTGGTTCTCAGTTAGATTCAATAATTTCAACTGTTACTGGGGGGAAGGGAGTTTTTTGCCTCAGCATAAAATACCTAAGCATAAATCTAAAACTTCTAACCCTTTTCGTTCCTTTCAACAAAATAAGGAACAGAATCCTAATCCTTCCCCCAAGGAATCTGTTTCCAATTGGAAGACTTCTTCAAATTGGAATAAATACAAGCCATTTAAGAGATCAAAGCCAGCCCCCAAGTCTTCAGGAAGGTGCGACCCTCATTCCAGCTCAGCTGGTAGGGGGCAGATTAAAATTTTGATTAGTACTGTTGCTTTGTTACTTTTTTCGGGATCAATACAGGCTTGTTTAGTTTGCAAATGTATACCTTTGTGTGCTTAATCTGTATGTTTCATAAAAGGTAAATTTCTTTGATACAGGTAGTGAGAGTCCACACTCCATTACACCTGGGAATTACTCTTCCCTGCCACTAGGAGTTGGCAAACATTCCCAAACCTTAAGGGCTCTATAAAAAACCCTCCAAACTCATTGTTAAATTAGTCTTTTGCCTCTGCTGGAGGAAGGTGAAGAGTGACGATGTGCTTGTTATTCTTCCGTGAGAGGGGTTCTCAGACTAAATTGGGGCCCATTTGCCCCTCAAAGTGCAGTGCTTGTCTGAGGGTAGTATATGGAGTATAGGTAGTGACTTTCTTTCAAATAATTAGTTTTAAATAAGCCTTCCACATGTGTCACTTTTGTTTCCTTCTGCTTGGTCTTCAGTATACTACTATTCCATATCCTCTGATGAAATGTTTCAGCACTGATTTGGCTTTCTACTCGTTTGATCAGTAGATGAGTGTCTTCTGGTAAGTAGTATTTCCATCTAGAGGGGAGGAGAGTCCACTGCTTCATTCATCACTTGTGGGAAATAAGAACCTGGCCACCAGGAGGAGGCAAAGACACCCCAGCCAAAGGCTTAAAGGGCCACTGTAAGTAAATATTTTTTATGCCTATTACTAACTAACTATCCCGAATACGCTTTTTATCAATAGCATTTCATTAACATATCTCTACCGTATATCAGAAATCTTGTCTGCAAATGTAATTGTTTTCCAAACCCACTCAGTGGGTATCCTTTGCTCTGTACCAATCCGTTTACAATACCTAGGTTTCAAAATGGCGCTTTAAACACAAAGTTATTGGTTTAAGTATTTTGAACATGCAGTGCTGAAAATAGTGGGCAGGATAACGTGACATCATCAGTGAATAAAAGATATAACTTTTAGAACGTTATGAAACTTCGTTTTGGAGAGAATATAGGTCAGTAGGTTTTAATTAATGTTTATTAACTTTAATATGTTAGTTGTTTAGCTTAAAAATTATAACAGAAAGTAATCCTTTAAATACCTCCCCCACTTCCCTCATCCCCCAGTCATTCTTTGCCTTTCGTCACAGGAGGTTGGCAGAGAAGTGTCGGAAGATTTGGAGTAGTCTCTTATGGAGGGTAGTACTCTTCGCCATGGGACTGGAGATTTAAGTAGTCCTGTCAGCCTCTCGGTGAGAGCATAGGTGAAAGATAGAGTCCAGAGATGCAGGGGGGAGTTCTTCTGCAAAACTATCCCGACTTATATTAACAGCTTCTTAAAGGGACACTGAACCCAAATTTTTTCTTTCGGGATTCAGATAGAGCATGGCATTTTAAGCAACTTTCTAATTTACTCCTATTATAAAATTTTCTTCATTCTCTTTGAATCTTTATTTGAAATGCAAGAATGTAAGTTTAGATGCCGGCTCATTTTTTGTGAACAACCTGGGTTGTCCTTGCTGATTGGTGGATACATTTATCCACCAATGAAAAAGTGCTGTCCAGAGTTCTGAATAAAAAAAATCTTAGATGCCTTCTTTTTCAAATAAAGATATCAAGAGAACGAAGAAAAATTGATAATAGGAGTAAATTAGAAAGTTGCTTAAAATTGCATGCTCTATCTGAATCTGTCAGGGTGCCAGGAATCAGACTGAGACGAGAAGTGCAAAAATAATCACACCTTTATTAATAGCAAAAAATAATTCAAAGTCCACAAGTCATATAACAAGCCAGGAGTCTAAACCAGAGCTGGTAGTCAGATGAGCCAAGTCAGGAGCCAAAGCAAATAGTCAGACGAGACGGAACATTGTAGCATATGTGTACATATGCAGAGGAAGAAATATGTAGTGGATAGATTCGGTAAAAGATGGTATATTAATAGTCATATTAATTGTAAAACCATGAATGTTGTTTATTGCCTATCTTGTGAATGTGATAAATTATACGTGGGTATGACCACTAGAAGCCTAGGCACTAGGATGACTGAGCACCTTAGCAATATCAGGTTGGCAGCTCGAGATGTTGAAAATGGTAAGATTACCAGTGTGGCTAAACATTTTTTTAGAACAACACAATGGATTTAAATATTGGGCACTTGAAACCATTAAAGTAGGAATTAGAGGTGGGAATACCGAGGACACACTTCTTAAGAAGGAAGCCAAATGGATTTTCAGACTTAATACAGTAATGCCATTTGGTATGAACGAATACAATAATTTTTGGGTGTACTTGTAATATGTTAAAATATATTAGAGGGCGGAGCCTGGAGGAGCACAGTAATGGAGGCTTAGTCACTGAGCTCCGTCCATAGAAGGCTATTATGAAAGCTCAACAATGAGATAAACTGACTAAAAACCTAGAGAAGACATCCCCTAATTTACTGGCAGTAAAGTTATGTCCACATAACCTGATAAAAGAGAGAACTGTGTGAGATATTTAGATCCTAAAAGCAACTTACAGCGTGGCAGATTCGCCATCTTGGCAGACACCTGTTGCGATCAGCAGAGGAGACTAACAGACAGATGACGAGGAGTAGAGGAGCACACAAGCCTGCGCAATAAAACTACACCTGAATTCAATAAACAACAGGGTAAATCTGTCTCAACTTAACTCGCTATTGATAGTTACAGAGAAGGGAGGTGCTGGGACACGGCTCACTGAACCGCCATTTTTACAGCCGCTCACTGCGGTCACCATAACAAATGAATCCGCCTGCTTCATAACACTACAGTAATGTGACAAAGTAAAAATTAACCTAAGTCTGATTAGTGGCAAGAATATACTTCGTATCCTGTGGCTGCTTTACATCTACAGTCGTAGATACTGAGAACCACTATTACACAGTCATGGCTTTTATGGATCAATGGGAGTCGCATGTTAATCAGCTTCTGGACACTCACTTTCAGAACTTAACAAGGTCGATACAGGAGACCTTCGCAGATCTACTCTCACAAGTTGGATATGCCGAGAAAACCACTCCCCTTCACTCAGTTGACCAGGTCGAATTCTGTACGGCTTCTACCACCATTCTACAACAACCGGGCAACATAGATCCTGCAGGTTCAACCTCAGATAATCTATCAGCTGTAACTGTTGGGTCCCTGGACAGTGAGTGTTTGCCCCTTACGAAGAGTGTACTTCGTTACCCTAGTACCGACAAACTTCTTTCGCAACCTACCTTTACATCATTTACAATCTCTGAGAGTTTCTCTCCATTAAGAGCCGACACTACCCACACAGACAGCCTGACAATCACTGCTATCCATATCAAGATCCTCGCTACCTCCATGTCTCAATTGCCGACGGTTGGCATAGGCTAATGTTATGGCTCTGCTTTCTTCATGGACATAGAGGATATTTGAGTTTTGTTGTTGTGAAATTGTTAACTGGTTAGTTTAATTCTCTGTGTCCATGCATTAATATAAGTGGTTATTTCAGTTTATATATCACTCTGCACTGATGGGTTCATGTTATAGTGTAATATGTTGTCTACTCGTGTACAATCTATGGTAGGTCTCTGCTCATCACAGAAAACTAGCACTTTATAATATGTATTATAATAGTACCACTGTTCACACATACTGTTTTAGCCCTCTAGAGTATTATCTTTTCTTACTGGGGGTAAAAGCTATATTAGATGACTGTGAAACCTCAGCCCTATCATAATAGCCTGTTTTGGATCCCACATGAGTTTATTATATAGCACTAGAGTATATTTGTCTGTCTGACGTACCCTATCTTTCCATGTGTACCTGCCGGAAACTTGGCAGAGTGACGCTGTCTATACAAACTCACGCCAGAAATACAGACTAGTGACACATACTCACATCTCTCATCTACATTAATAAGTTAAATTCCTGGGCATATTGTACTCTCTCATGGAACCACTACTGTATAGTCTCCTCATGTTTCTCCTTTTCTACATTGTTTTCATGAACCTATGATGATATCTATGTGTTCCCAAGTTTTATTTTTATATCTATCTGTGACAGGCTTAGATGTATACCTATATATGTTTCAGAGAAAGCAGACTAAGTGATGATTATTACCTTACATATGTGCGTATGTGTGTATATGTTAATATGTGCATATATGTGTGGGTATATATATTTACTCTAACTGGATCAGTTCTAATGCCCACCCAAATATTACGGTTAGCCCACTTACTGAAATAGTAGTTGATAGTACTTTTTAACTAGTCTTGCACTTTTTTCAATCACATATAGCTTTACAAATTATTTAGCACATTTAATATTCAGCTGCCCGTTGTATTAGTTGTCAAGAGGCCTCATGATTATATATGTATGGATAACTAGACGCCCGTAGTCATAACTATCAGGCCCATTTATCAAGCTCCGTACGGAGCTTGAAGGGCCGTGTTTCTGGCGAGTCTTCAGACTCGCCAGAAACACAAGTTATGAAGCAGCGGTCTAAAGACCGCTGCTCCATAACCCTGTCCGCCTGCTCTGAACAGGCGGACAGGAATCGCCGGACATCAACCCGATCGAATACGATCGGGTTGATTGACAGCTCCCTGCTGGCTGCCGATTGGCCGCGAGTCAGCAGGGGGCGGCGTTGCACCAGCAGCTCTTGTGAGCTGCTGGTGCAATGTTAAATGCGGAGAGCGTATTGCTCTCCGCATTTAGCGAGGTCTTGCGGACCTGATCCGCAGTGTCGGATCAGGTCCGCAAGCCCTTTGATAAATGGGCCTGTATGTGCGGTATATATGTTTGAAGGAGTCCTATTTTCTACTTTTAATACTTGCGCTCTGCCAGCGGCCGGGGCGGGGCTGTAGGTACAGTTTTAGGATACCTTAGCTCCTTCTATTCTATTTACTATTACATCTTAACGGTGTGAGTATATTCCTAAAGAAATCGCAAAGGTAAATATAGGTTGTACATGCTACTTAACCTATCCTACGGTGTCAGACTCCATTGCATCTTACATAGGTACAAACTATTGCTAAATCTGTATATACCATGTTCCCTTAGTGCTTTTATTGTGAAAGAATCTAAGATATTTCACAGTTTTTCACCCTTACTCATAGTATACATGGGAGACAACCCTACTTGTATTCTATTTGAAAGTTCAGAGGACAGAAAGCGTTTACAAGTTTGACACTCTGCCTGGCTCCGCCCTCCCCCTCACCTTATTAGGAGCGGCTCTTGCCCGCTGAATTCCCCTGCCCAAAAAAACATAAAAGCCAATCCCCCCTTGCTCTAATTTTATTCAAATAAATAACCTAAGCTATATTTTACATGACAATGCGGGGACCAATTCTATTCTTATATAATATACTATAAAACTGAAGTCTCATTATAGAGAGTCCAAATTCCCTACTAACTCTTTAGATAAATGGGTTCATAATATTCCTCTTACATATCTCTCTGGCCTAAGTTGGCCTCATTGCTTCTTCATTTCTCCAACCAAATATTGCCTCATCACTTTTGATAATAATTGCTCATGCGCACTTCTTTTTATTCTCCCAATTATATTGTAGGTAGGCATAACATGTATTAGTGGTTCTGGCAATATAACTGTAATAGCACTGTACATCCTTTTATCTTTCGTTGTTCGGGGACGTATTTTTTATGTTGTATTTGTTTATGACTTCAATAAAAATTGATTTAAATTTTTTTTTATATATTAGAGGATATGGTACCAATTTTTCTGGAATTTAAGAATATCTTAAACTGGTAATACCACTCTATCTTTAACATATCAACAATACTTAATAAGTACACCCTGAAAATATGTGCACCCAGAATAGGGGTAATCTCTGAGTATTCTAAGATACAGGTTTATAAATTGTTGATACAACCATACCTGGGTGATCTGAAATACATTTGATTAGCCCCTTATATGTATATGTATACACGGTTGTTCTTTATAGTGATATGGTGAGCATTTGGTGACCGGGTGCTGTATTGTATCTCACTATAATATTATTATACATATTAAAAATTTATTCAATAGGTGCACATTTATGAATGTATCGTCATTTCCTTCATTTATCCATCCATGTTTTATTTTAAGCATATCTAGACCTTCTACCATTGGAAAGCATGCTCCCCCTCTTTAATTAATTGTCCTTTTGAAATAATAATAATAATATTTACATTATGATCTGTTGACTTTGTACACACACTTTATGTTAGTCCTCATCAACGACGGGAGATGTGAAAATTCTCTATCTGGTGGGGCATAACGTATATCACTACAATGCGGTTATATTCGTCCAATGATATTTGGAATTTGGTTATGCTTACCTTTGTATCTCATACAATCAGAATAGAGAATGAGTACAATCTGAATACATACTGCACTTTATTCATTCATTTTTGAGTATGCGTGTTACAAAGTTTCACAAAACATCATTACTTTTGAGTGATAATATGCAATAATATGTCCACATATTTCATTTGTAGCCTGAGGTCGTAGACACTCTCTCGAGAATGTCACGATTTATTTACATATAAGATAGGCGTGATGATAGTGATTCTATCCAATGAATTTCTGGCTCTCCATTTAGTAATAACCAATGGGAGCCATGGACAATTCCCATGTTTCACTCAATTGTATATTGTTATTTGCTCTGAGGGCTGAGTATATACATAAATGTCTCGGTGTCTTGTTTGAAACTCTAACTAGATGCCTTTGAGTGTATCAGATGGAGTATTCACGGACTCGCCGAAGTATGTCATGACAAAAGCGGGGTCTTGTGCCCTATAGTTGGGGAGATCGGTACACGCTCAATACTGCATTTTAAAGCTTGCAATCTGGTAATGCTGATCTGTGACTTATATCATTAATACTGACAATTTATTACTTGTGATCAGGTTACATGCGCATTCTCACTCGTATAATTGTGTAGTCATAATAAGGGGCGTTTATACAAGAGGGTGTTAACTTATACACCAATGAAGCAACGACCGGTCTGTGTGTTAAACCAATCAGGAATAATGTATCTGATTGACACCTTTATCCCAAACATACTGCGGCGTCCCGTGAAGACAATTTATACAAGTGTAGAAATGTAGGTGAAACTACGATTTCAATCTTTTTATCTATGAATGCGTACCTATAACGAAGCAGTAATTGGTTAAGTTAACAATACACGGATCTGTAGTGAGACATACTATGCCTAATACTAGGGAGGCGGTTCTACGTCACACAACACCCTGATTGGCAAATAATAGAGGTGTGTCACGAACAGGGTTTGGATTGGTTAACTAAAACATGGATGGGATTTAAAGAGAAGCCTCTCTCGGTCACTCGGCTTGATAACTTTTGCAGTAAACATTGAGAACGGCCGGCTCCACGGCCGAAACGTGTTTGTTTGGGGTTCTTAGAACCCACAAGGTCCCTTGTAACTTAGGGATTCTATCTGTTTTTGTACTCAGCCACACATACCAATTCTCTGCCTAGGGGTTGTGCTCCTGTCACCTGAAGCCGACATATCCAGTTATCGGCCAGGAATACAGGGAAGCATATACCACAGGGCTTTGGCACGTTTTCTGGCTTAGCTCACTAAGGTTGTTTTTATTTCACTATCTATCTTTGAACGATTTTGTGTGTAGGGGAATGTGTGGTCCCCACTAGTTTTTTAAATTGACCAATTAAACTTTTACTGTTTTTATTACCCTATTACATTACTCTATCCATTGTTTTGATACATGGTGTAATCTTAATTGGAATGAGAGTTCTATAAACCCCTCTTGTTATCCCATCTTTTCCCCTTCCTCTATTTTAGTCTACTGCATCCTGTCTCACATGGATGATACACACCAGTCTGGCCATAAAAGGAAGTGAAGGAAATGAGCAGCATCCCCCACAATGCACCATAGTCAGGAAGAGAGGTGAGTAAAATGGCTGTCAGCAGCACATGGCAAACACAACAGGGAAAAAACCCTGACAGTATCATGAAAGAAAAAAATTGGGTTCAGTGTCCCTTTAAGCAATCAGCGTTAACCAGTTTCGCTGCCTGCTTTTATTCTCTCAAGACCATGCCAGGAACGACGCTACTAACCTGTCACACTTGAAGGGCCGTGTTCCTGTTAAAAAAAAAAGAATAAAGTATTTAGTTCAACTGAGCCGTCCACTTCTGAGGGTTCCCTGTCCCGCGAGGTGCGTTCCCTACAAGCATCTCCGATTACACAAGCAGTTCCCCAGGGCACTACTAATCCTCCCGCGGGAGTGCCCTATGGCCTCCAGACTTTGCCGATCAGTTGCAGACGGCGGTTTCTGCGGCCATAAATGCGATGCCTCGTCTTTCTAAGTGCAAGCGGAAGGTAAGGCACTGCTATTCATCTCAGGGGTCTTCGACTCCGTTGGATATCATTGGACAGATTATCCTCTGAAGAGGACAACTCCGACTTATCGGAGGATGTCGCTTCTTTGTCGGAATCAGCTACTTCTAGGCCTCCGTCCGCGGAAGAACCAGGTTTCAAATTTAAGATGGAGCATTTGTGTTTCCTGCTGAAGGAAGTGCTTGCTATGCTGGAGGTTCCGGAACTGAAACTCCTGGCGGAACCTTCGTTCCCTAAACTGTATAGGGTTTACGAGGACAGAGTAGTGCCCCAGGCCTTCCCGGTTCCTATCAAAATGGCGAACATTATTAAGAATGAATGGGAGAAACTGGGTTCGCCCATTTCTCCCTCCAATTCTTTTAAGAAGCTTTTCCCCGTTCCGGACTTGCAGCTTGAACTGTTTGCAACCGTCCCTAAGGTGGATTGTGCTATCTCCACGCTCGCTAAGAGAATGACAATTCCGCTTGAGGATAGCTCCTCTTTTAGGGAACCCATGGATGAAAAAATGGAGTCGATGTTGCGGAAGATGTTCCAACTGACGGAGTTTGTTTTTCAACCGGCGTCCGCAGTCGCTGTGATAGCTGGTGTGGCTACCTATTGCAATGGTCGAGGTGGAGACCCCCCTCGATAAAATTTTGGATCGAATCAAAGCCTTAAGGGTAGCGCATTCGTTCATTTGTGATGCTAACATGCAGATTATTCACCTGAATACTAAGACGTCAGGGTTTCTGTTTTAGCTTGCAGGGCTATGTGGCTAAAATCGTGGTCTGCTGACATGACGTCTAAGTCTCAATTGCTTTGCCTACCATTCAAAGGGAAGGTTTTGTTTGGCCTGGGCCTGAATTCTATCATATCTACAGTCACGGGGGGCAAGGGTGCCTTCTTACCTCCAGGATAAGAAAGCCAAACCTACTTTTTCTCCCTTTTGTGCAGACAAGTCTCAGCGCCAGCAGCCTTCCGTGAAATCTGAGCATCCCAAGGGATCTTGGAAGCCAGCAAACTCTTGAAATAAGTCCAAGCAGTACAAGAAGCCAGCCGAGTCAAAGTCGGCATGAAGGGGCGGCCTCCGACCCGTCCTTGGACCAGGTAGGGGGCAGACTATCTCTTTTTGCGGGGACCTTAAAGGTAGATGTTACAGACCCTTGGGTCCTGGAGGTCGTTGCCCAGGGGTACAGGATAGGTTTCAAATCTTATCCCCCTGAGCCAGTTTCCAATTAATCGATTATGAGATTCGTTAACAACTATTTTCATAATCGATTATTATCGATTATGCCAATTAATTGTTGCAGCTCTAGTAATTACCTCGTATCTAAACCTCTGCAAACTGCCCCCTTATTTCAGTTCTTTTGAGAGACTTGTATTTTATAGCAAAAAACCCTCCCATAGACATGAGAGAACAAAAGAGATAGAGGCTTACAGCACTTATCCTAATAGTTATCGTAATTTAGGCTAAAACATAACCTTTAATAATGACCACACATAAAACTGCAGGGAACCCAGCAAACATCTTCCTCCCCCATGAAACAATCGTCGAACACCCCCCCTGTTTCTTGGCTGAAAAACTGGATACATTGGCTTCAGGTGGCAGGGGTGTCACAGACGATAATACTATTAAAACAAAAGCGTTTCAGCCATAGTAGTGGTTTCTCTTAATGTTAAGTATGTAATGACAAGCCGAAGTTGCGGGTACTAAGGCCTTTTAAGCCTCCTATTTCATGTTATGTGCCAATCCGAACCTTGAGCGTCTTACCGCCCCTCCCACCCTTCCTATTCGTCTTCTGATAGGACATACTGTGGGTGTGAATACAGACCTTTTTTCTCATTAGCTCTAATCCGGGAATGCTAAGACAGCATCACTACACACCCTTTCTCCCCTGTGTATTATGCTGCCAATGCATATAGATTATATATTCTCTATTCTTAATCAGCCAGTTATATTAATGTTAGGTCTTATATTTGCTTAGATATACAATTGGGATCCGTTAAGTTTATAATATCCGTAGGTCCCACACTGATATTTACTGTGTGACAAGCTCTTGTATGTGTGTGTGTGTGTGTATGTATATATATATATATATATATATATATATATATAAATAACACGTAACCGCATTCTATCCTTTTGTTAACTTTTACAGCTATTTTAAGAAGGTGATGCGAACAGAAAGATGTCTCTTTCTTTAGTACTATATATATTCATCCTGCATTAACAAAGTGTATCGATTTAGTTACAACAAAAGTTACAATGCATGTCTAATGAACACATCATACCCTAAATGACCACAGGTATTTTTTTTTCTTCACTATGGATATCAGGGTCACTTACTTAACATTTGGTGTCATACCTTACATGCTTTTGTATACATGACTCCGGAGCACCCTTCCCAATATCTTTAAGCATATTTACAGTGAATCTGCTAAAATTAGGGTTGCATTATATTAAATACACCGATCCTACCATGATCAAGAGCCTGAATCTCATAGGATACCCTAATGTGCACAATATAGTATGCTGCTTAGCATAGAGTCTAATAAAAAATGAACTGGCAGTCTATATTTGCATTACACCAAATAGCATTACTTAAAGAAATACTTAATAATTATTGTTTTCATTCGTGCCATAAGGCATGATGCAATTGAGTCTAAATATCCACTTTGTTTCTCTGTGCAGCAAAACGGTCTCGTTATTACCATCACTTATTCCAGATCTTAACCTTTCTAGTCCCGAACATTTTAGAGCATTAGTGTTGCCATTGTGGTGCTGTAAAAAGTGCCTAGGCACACACCTAGCCGAAAGTGTTGCTAGGTGCTTTTTACAGCACCACAACTTTTTAAGGATGTGTTGGTGTGTCCCCCTGCTTAGTTATGCCACTTATGCGCTGAGTCTGTCTCATTCTAGACAGGGTCATTCAGCATTGCCTTTACAGCAGAGTACAAAAGGATTCACAACCCACCAGGTAATCCCAAAACAGCTCCTCTGAACTGTCTACTAAATTAAAAGAATATATTCACTCTGCAATTACAGAACTAAAGGCTGTTGTTCCTCCATCAGTTAAACGCAGATGCTTGCAAGTGTCAGAAGGATATCCTTCACCATTTCATGGTGGTCTTGTGGACTTGTTGGGTATAGGATCTCACATGTGGTGGCTTGTGGGCTCTCAGCATCTTAAATAACCTTAAATAATTTAATGCAAATGTGATGTTTTAGATTAGCCCCTTCCTCAGACAAATAATTGACAACAATGATCAAACAGAACTTAACACATTTAAAAAGTTGTCTCCTACTCCAAAGGAAAACCTTTACCAAACAGTCATAGTAACATGTGTAAATGTTCTGAATGAAGAGTATCACATCTGAACTATATCGCACTCACGTTCGACAGCCCATTTTCAAAAATATGTTTGTATAACTTAACACCCCTTTCCATCTAAAGGGGACGAGAGTCCACGGCTTCATTCATTACTTTTGGGAAATAAGAACCTGGCCACCAGGAGGAGGCAAAGACACACCAGCCAAAGGCTTAAATACCTTCCCCACTCCCCTCATCCCCCAGTCATTCTTTGCCTTTCGTCGCAGGAGGATGGCAGAGAAGTGCTGAAGATTCGGAGTAGTCCCTAATGGAGGGTAGTACTCTTCAGAATGGGACTGGAGTTTTAAGTATTCCTGTCAGCCTCTCAGTGAGAGCCTGGGTGAAAGTTAGAGTACGGAGATGCAGGGAGAGTCTTTCTGCGAAATCATCCTGACTCATTAACAGCTCCACAAGCAATCAGCGTTGACGAGTTTCGCTGCCTGCTTTCTGCACTCAAGTCCATGTCAGGAGCGATGCTTCTAGATGTCACACTTAAAGGGACGTGTTCCTGTTCCACGGCATCTATTCTGGTAAGATTGTTTCATTTTTTTTTATACATAATGACAACTCAGAAGACCACAGGATCACAGTTTGGTGCCTTTTATCTTATGAAATCAAGGGTTAATATGCCTAGTAAGGGGATTATTGAACAGGGGGGGTTTATACATAATATTGTTTGTGTTATTGCTGCGTTATGTGCAAGATGTGGCTCTGGCAATGGTGGAACTTCAGGTTCACTTAGTGCAGGGGCGGTCGTGCGAGGCATCCCAGGTGACCGGGAGTGATATTTCACTTCCTCTGTTGATCAGCGGCATAGGAGACAAAGCGGTTTCTGTAGTCTGGGTCATAGGAGGTGGTGAGTGCCCCGGCCATTGGGGTATAAAGGTGCCTGTTCTTTAAGTTAGTCTAGTCCATAATAAGAGCGCAAGCTATGGAGGACGCGTTAGAGGGTATTCCCTCTTTAACAAAGTCTCATTCCTGTGTTTATTGTGGGGAGGTTCTTGTAGATCAGCCTGCTCAACTATGTTCCACATGCCTTAATAAAGTTGCGACATCTAAAGGGATATCTAGTACTACTGAGCCGTCCACCTCTGAGGGCTCTCCATCTCGTGAGTTGCATTCCCTGCTTTCATCTCTGAGTGCACATGCAGCGCCCCAGGGTCCAACCATTACTCCTATTGGAGAGATTAGTTGGCCGTCAGATTTTGCGGATTAACTGCAAACGGCAGTATCAAAATGGATCCATGCCTTACCACGTTCTGCTAAGCGCAAGCGTAGGGTGTATCAGGGTAGCCCAGCCCTTGGGTTGTTTACGCCTATGGAAATATCAGAGGCATTATACGATAATTAGGCCCACTCCGACTCTTCGGAGGAGGCTCCTTCTTGGTTGGAATCCATGTCATCTCATCCTCTGGCTGCAGAGGAGCCTGACTTTAGGTTTAGGATGGAGAATTTGCTCTTTTTGCTGAAGCAAGTGCTTGGTACTCTGGAGGTCCCGGAACCGAAGCTTCCAGAGCAACCTTTGATTCCTAAGCTTGATAAAGTATACAAGGACAGGGTGGTGCCTCAGATCTTCCCATTTCCTGTTAAGATAGCTAATATTATTAAGAATGAATGGGAGCAATTAGGTTCTTCCTTTTCCCTTTCATCCTTTAAGAAACTGTTCCCCGTTCCGGGCTCTCAACTCGAGCTGTAGGGGACTGTCCCTAAGGTGGATGGTGCCATATCTACACTTGCAAAGTGGACAACTATTCCTCTCATGGATAGTTTGTCGTTTAAGGAGCCCATGGATAAAAGGTTGGAAAACATGTTAAAGAAAATGTTTCAACACATGGGGTTTGTTTTTCAACCGGCAGCGGCTGTAGCTGCGGTTTCCGGAGCTGCAACAAATTGGTGTGAATCCTTGTGTGATATGGTCGAGAGGGAGATTTCTATCGACGAGATACAGGATAAGATTAAGGCGTTGAAGGTCACCAATTCTTTAATTTGTGATGCCAATATGCAAATTATTCGCCTGAATGTAAAGTTTTCAGGATTCTCCGTTTTAGCTTGCAGGGCTCTGTGGCTAAAGTCTTGGTCTGCTGACATGACCTCTAAGTCGAGGCTGTTGTCCCTGTCTTTTCAAGGAAAGATTCTGTTCGGTCCAGGATTGGATTCGATCATATTCACGGTTACGGGAGGCAAGGGAGCTTTCCTACCGCAGGATAAAAAAGCTAAGCCTAAAGGATCTACTTTTCGACCCTTTCATGTGGACAAGACCCAGCGCCAACAGCCTGCCACGAAAGCGGATCAGTCCAAGGGAACTTGGAAGCATGCTTAGTCTTGGAACAAGTCCAAGCAGAACAAGAAGCCCACGAGACAAAATCTGCATGAAGGGGCGGCCCCCGACCGGTCCCCGGTCCAAGTAGGGGGCAGATTGTCTCTCTTCTCCGAAGCATGGGTTGCAGGACGTTCAGGACCCTTGGGTTCTGGAGGTTGTCGCCCAAGGTTACAGGATATAATTCAGGTCCCATCCGCCCAGGGGCAGATTCCTTCTGTCAAACCTGTCTTAAGACCAGAAAAGAGAGTGACCTCTCTATAATGTGTGAGGGATCGCTCCTCTCTAGTTGTTATCGTACCAGTACCCTGAGCAAAAAGTGGTCTAGGGTACCATTCAAATCTTTTTTGTGGTTCCAAAGAAGGAGTGCATGTTCCGCCCGATTCTGGACCTAACGTGTTTAAACAAGTTACTGGCTGTTCCATAGTTCAAAATGGAAATGATCAGATCTATTTTGCCCCTAGTTCAAGAGGGGCAGTTCATGACGACAATAGACTTGAAGGATGCTTACCTTCATGTTCCAATTCACAGGGACTACTTCCAGTTCCTAAGATTTGTGTTTCCTGGTCCAACACATCCAGTTTGTGGCCCTTCCATTCGGCCTGATAACGGCTGCGAGAGTCTTCACGAAGGTTCTGGTGGCGCTTCTTGCAGTGGCCAGATTCAGGGGCATTGCTGTGGCGCCCTATTTAGACGACATCCTAGTCCAGGCGCAGTCGTTCAGCCTTGCAGAGGACGATTCGAGGGCTCTCCTTTTATTGCTCCAATCTCACGGTTGGAAGATCAACTCAGGAAAGAGTTCCCTGGTTCCCAGCAACAGGGTGGAGTTCCTGGGCACGATAAAAGACTCTATGTCCATGAAATAATTACTCACAGATCGACACAGGATGATTGCGTCTACCTGTCTTGCTTTACAGTCTTACTCAAGCCTTTCGGTGGCTCAGTGTATGGAGATGATGGGGCTCATGGTTTCCAGCATAGACGTCATCCCTTTCGCCAGGTTCCATCTCAGACCTCTTCAATTGTGCATGTTGAGACAGTGGAACGGCGATCATTCAGATCTAGAACAGCGGATGTCCATGGATGCTCGGACCAGGGACTACCTATAATGGTGGATCCGTCCAGAGCATCTGTCCATGGGAGATTGTGACCACGAACGAGTCTGGTAGGCTAGGGAGCTGTTTGGGAAATTGACCCGGGAGGAGTCTCTCCTTCCGATCAATATTCTGGAACTTCAAGCAATCTACAATGCTCTGAGGGTGTGGCCTTCTCTGGTGTTGTTCAGCTTCATCAGATTCCAGACCAACAACATTACCTCGGTGGCTTACATCAACCACCATAGGGGAACGAGGTGCTCCCTAGCAATAAGGGAGGTGTCTCGGATTTTCGAGTCTGCGGAGTCCCACAGTTGCTCGCTCTCATTGATCCACATTCCAGGTGTGGACAACTGGGAAGCAGTCTCAGCAGGAAATCCTTCCATCCAGGGGAATGGTCTCTTCACCCCGAAGTGTTTGCGGAGATTTGTCTTAGATGGGGAACGCCGGAGATAGATCTCATGTCGTCCCGACTCAATTGCAAGCTACCCCGTTACCGGTCGAGGTTGAGGGATCCCCAGGCAGAGTAATAGATGCCTTAGTGGTGCCTTGGGGCTTCAGCCTAGCTTGCATCTTTCCACTGTTACCACTTCTACCTCGTGTAGTGTCACGCATCAAGCAGGAGCGAGCTTCTGCCATCCTGATTGCTCCTTCGTGACCGCGGAGGACGTGGTTTGCGGATCTGGTGGGGATGTCATCCTCTCCGCCATGGAGGTTACGCTGTCGCAGGGATCTGCTGGAACAGGGTCCCTTTAAACATCAATATCTCGTTTCTCTGAGGCGGACTGCGTAGAGATTGAATGCTTAGTCTTAGCCAAGAGAGGTTTTTCTGAAAGTGTGATTGACACTCCTAGTTCAGGCAAGAAAGCCAGTCACTCATCACATCTACCATAAGGTGTGGATGACTTACTTGTCCTGTTGTGAGAAACACGGATAGTCTTGGCACAAGGGGAAGGTATTCAGGATTCTGTCTTTTCTCCAAGAGGGTTTGGAGAAGGGTCTTGCAGCCAGTTCTTTAAAGGGACAGATTTCGGCTTTATCAGTCTTGTTGCACAGGTGATTCGCTGAGCTTCTTTAAATTCAATCTTTTGTTCAGGCTGTGTCTAGAATCAGACTTGTCTTTAGGCAGTCTGCTCCTCCATGGAGCTTAAACTTGGTCCTTAGGGTATTGCAATGGGTTCCGTTTGAGTCTATGCATTCTATTGACATTAAGATTCTGTCCTGGAAGGTTCCCTTTCTGTTGGCCATTGCATCGGCACACAGAGTATCTGAGCTGGCTGCCTTGCAATTCAAGCCTCCTTATCTGGTCTTTCATGCAGATAAGGCTGTTCTTCGCACCGGTTTGGGGTTTCTTCCCAAGGTGGTGTCTAACTGTAACATCAATCAGGAAATAACTGTTTCTTCTTTGTGTCCTAACCCTTCTTCTTCTAAGGAGAGGTTACTTCATAATCTGGATGTTGTTCAGGCCTTAAAGTTCTATCTACAGGCTACGAAAAATTTCAGACAGTCTACATCTCTTTTTGTGGTGTATTCTGGGAAGCGCAAGGGGCATAGGGCCTTTTCTACTGCTTTGTCCTTTTGGTTGAGGAGCTTGATTCGCTTGGCCTATGAGGCAACGGGACATGATCCTCCTCAGAGGATCACAGAACATTCAACTAGAGCTGTGGCTCCGTCCTGGGCCTTCAAGAATGATTCCTCTATGGAGCAGATTTCTATGGCGGCTACCTGGTCCTCCTTACACACTTTACAAATTTGACGTTTTTGCTTCTGCGGAAGCTGTTTTTGGGAGACAGTTTTTACAGGGTGTGGTGCCCTCAGATTAGGGTTCACCTTTTTACCCTCCCGGTTTCATTCAGTGTCCTCTAAAGCTTGGGTATATGTTTCCCAAATGTAATGAATGAAGCTGTGGACTCTCCTCCCTTTTAGATGGAAAACATAAATTATGCTTACCTGATCATTTTATTTCCATCGTGGGGAGGAGAGTCCACGGCTCCAGCCCGTAACTTCAGGTGGGCGGACCTAAATTTAATTATCTTCTGGCACCATTTATACGCTGATATTTATCCTACTGTTCCTTGTTCCCTCGGCAGAATGACTTGGGGATGAGGGGAGTGGGGGAGGTTTTTAAGCCTTTGTTTGGGGTGTCTTGTCCTCTTCCTGGTGACCAGGTTATTATTTAATAAAAGTAATGAATGAAGCCGTGAACTCTCCTCCCCATGATGGAAATAAAATTATCAGGTAAACATAATTTATGTTTTCCTGACCCTCCCTTAGGCAGGTGATAGTATATTGCTGTGCACCTTTTTGTGAGCCTGAAGCTTCTGCAGAGTATGAGAAATTGGGAATGAAATCTGGCTCATATGGGATGTCTGTATAACGCAGTGCCTCCACCTGTAGGAGAGCCCCAAGAGTAATAATAAGCTGTGGGGTCCTATAAGATTGTAGTACAGAAAATGACCACGCAAAGAAATCATCAAATAAAACTTTGCTTTGATTATAATATAAAGTGATTTAACTGACAACATATAGTATAACAAATACAATTATCTATTATATATTCAAAATAACATCTTGTGACATAACATCTTATGACTACAATATACCTATTTCCTCAAAAGTCCTTAATGAACTCATGAAATTATGCAATTCATAACTGTTGTTGCAACATACTTTGAGGTAGTGCTACCTAATGGGCGCCTCTGTGTTTTCTCTTCTGCCTAATGAATTTCCCTATTTGGTAAATTTTAACTGAGATGATAACCCTTTGCTGCTTGTGAATAAAGCTAGAGAACAGTTTGTGATTGATGCAATGCTAAACAGCTTTTCAACAGAAACACTAGCTAAACACTGAATAAAGAGTCTGTTCATTGTCGTTGAATATCAGAAATCTAGTTTACTCATGCTGCAAAGCCAGTCAATCTTTACTACAGACATTTGCACAGTACTCACAATCAGTTCCTTTTGTAATTCAGCTATGCAATCCAGTTAATGTAGGTATTTTTACAAACTGTTCAGAAAGAAAAAAACTGCTACATTCTTCTCTAAGTTAACTTTTTGATATGAAACATACGCTGCCACACATTAAATATGACGCACATTAAAGGACCATTAAATATCGTAGAATTGCACAATCATAAAGTGCATAATAAAAAAGACAATTCAATAGGACTTGAATTTTCTTTCATTATGTGTTGACTTCCAGAAAGCTATTTATGGTATGTTCATGTACCTGCTCCTGTGGAAACATAGATCCCCACGTTTACCTGCACTGACCCTTAATCTTCTTTTGAGGGGTCAGAGAGCAGCTAAGGTGTGGCAAGTGTCCATGAGCTAGTGACGTATGGGATATACATTCCTACCAGGAGGGGACAACATTTCCCAAACCTCAAAATGCCTATAAATACACCCCCACCGCACACATACCTCAGTTTTTACAAACTTTGCCTCCTATAGAGGTGTTGAAGTAAGTTGTGGTTGATTTCTTCTGTGATAGGCGCTTCTAAGCATTCTGAAGCCCAATTCCTCTCAGAGTGCAGTGTTTGTCAAAAGGATGTGAAGGGAGTATTGCCTGTTGATTCAGTGGTTTCACCCATGGGAAATCCTTTCAAAGGCTCTCTGTTATCGGTCACAGGGATTCATCTCCTGCCTCTCTTTTAAGATCAACGTTATACTCCTATACCATTACCTTTGTTGATGTTTTTCAGTGCTGTTTGCTATATATGGATGGGTGTCTTCCGATGTGTCAGTCTGATCCTGCCTCTGATGTTGCTGTAGAAACCATGCTGTCTGAACACTGTTCTACCAAAGCTAAGTTTGTCTGTTGTAAATTAACTGATGTTATTTCTTCCGCTCAATTATGTGGCATCTGCTATGATAAGCTTTTGCATACGGATAATGTTTCTTTTAGTACTAATACATCGTCTGTTGTTCCTTCCACGTCTAATGTACCTCATATTCCTGCAGATGTAAAAGATTATATTGCTGTCATACTTTGCAAGGGAGCAGGTTCAGTAGTTGGGAGCTGTTGTACAGAGGTGTCAGGTTCTGGGGTTAAAGTTGTGTTTTGTCTGCATGAGTCTGTCCTTTTTGGCATAATTAAACAGGTACAAGGTTTTAGGAAATAAAAGGTAATGGTTTTATTGATAGGATAATTAGCAATGCAGAGATATGCAAATTAGATAAGGCAAAGTCTATAGGCTGTATACTGGAACTCTGTAGTATCAGGCAGGAATTCAGTTCTTTGTAATAACAGGCAGGAAACTTGCGTATGCTGTAAACTGGAACTATATGCTGTAGACTGGAACCTTATAGTGTAGACTGGAACTCTGTAGTAACAGGCAGGAATTCAGCTCTTTGTAATAACAGGCAGGATACTTGCATTTGCTGTAGACTGGAACTCTGTAATAACAGGCAGGGATGCAGATCTTTGTAATAACAGGCAGGATACTTGCTTATTTATTCTTGATTCCACAGACAAGGTTATAATGACTTTGTCTTTAACAGACAAGAGACAAACGAAATTGGTATTAGCTTATCTAAACCTTCAGTCTCGATCGTTCCCTTAAGTGGCTATGTGCATGGAAGTTTTGGGTCTTATGACTTCAGCATCGGACGCAATCCCTTTTGCTCATTTTCATATGAGACCTCTGCAGCTTTACATGCTGAATCAATGGTGCATGGATTATACTTGGATATCACAACTGATATACTTAAATCCCAACATTCAACTCTCTCTGTCATGGTGGTTGAACCATCATCGGATTGTTCAAGGGGCCTCTTTTGTTCGTCCTTCCTGGACTGTGATCTCAACAGACGCAAGTCTTACAGGTTGGGGAGCTGTCTGGGGGTCTCTGACTGCACAAGGGGTTTGGAAACCCCAAGAGGCGAGGTTACCAATCAATATTTTAGAACTCTGTGCTATCTTCAGAACTCTTCAGGCTTGGCCTCTGTTAAAGAGAGAACTTTTCATTCGTTTTCAGACAGACAATATCACAACAGTGGCATATGTCAATCATCAGGGAGGGACTCGCAGCTCTTTAGCAATGAAAGAAGTATATTGGATACTTTCTTGGACGGAGTCCAACTCTTGTCTAATTTCTGCAATTCTTATTCCAGGAGTAGACAATTGTGAAGCGGATTATCTCAGTAGTCAGACTTTGCATCCGGGGGAGTGGTTTCTCCATCCAGATTTTTTTGATCAGATTTTACAAATGTGGAGTCTTCCAAAAATAGATTTGATGGCCTCCCGTTTGAACAAGAAACTTCCCAGATATCTTTCCAGATCCAAGGATCCTCAGGAAGAGATGGTGGATGCTTTAGCAGTTCATTGATTTTACCAACCTGCTTACATTTTTCTGCCTCTAGTTCTTCTTCCAAGGGTGATCTCCAAGATCATTATGGAACAATCTCATGTGTTTCTGATAGCACCAGCATGGCCTCACAGGTTCTGGTATGCGGATCTTGTCCGGATGTCTAGTTGCCAGCCTTGGCCACTTCCTTTAAGGCCAGACCTTCTGTCTCAAGGTCCATTTTTCCATCAGGATCTCAAATCTCTAAATTTGAAGGTATGGAAATTGAACGCTATTTCTTAGTCGTAGAGGTTTCTCTGACTCAGTGATTAGCACTATGTTACAGGCTCGTAATTCTGTTTCAAGGAAGATTTATTATCAGGTTTGGAAAATCTATATTTTATGGTGCTCCTCTAATAACTATTCTTGGCATTCTTTTAGAATTCCTCAGATTTTACAGTTTCTTCGGGATGGTTTGGATAAGGGTTTGTCTGCAAATACTTTGACAGGACAAATCTCTCCTCTTTCTGTTTTATTTCATAGAAAGATTGCTAAACTTCCTGATATTCACTGTTTTGTTCAGGCTTTGGTTCGCATCAAACCTGTTATTAAGTCTATTTCTCAGCCTTGGAGTCTTAATTTGGTTTTAAGGATTTTGCAGGCACCTCCTTTTAAGCCTATGCATTCTTTAGATATTAAACTACTTTCTTGGAAAGTGTTATTTCGTTTGGCTATCTCTTCTGCTAGAAGATTTTCTGAGTTGTTGGCTCTCTCTTGTGAGCCTCCTTATCTGATATTCCATCAAGATAAAGTGGTTTTACAGACTTTGTTTACGTTTTTACCTAAGGTTGTGAATTCTAACAACATTAGTAGGGAAATTTTTGTTCCCTCTTTGTGTCCTAATCCTAAGAATTCTCTTGAGAGATCTCTACATTCTTTGGATGTGGTAAGAGCTTTGAAATACTATGTTGAGGCTATCAAGGATTTCAGAAAGACTTCTAGTTTATTTGTTATTTTCTCTGGTTCCAGGAAAGGTCAGAAAGCCTGTGCCATTGGTTAAAACTTTTGATTCACAATGCTTATTTGGAGGCGGGACAGTCTCCGCCTCAAGGAATTACAGCTCATTCTACGAGATCAGTTGCCACTTCTTGGGCTTTCAATAATGGAGCTTCAGTTGATCAGATTTGCAAAGCAGCAACTTTTTCTTCTTTGCATACAGTTACTAAATTGTACAATTTTGATGTATTTGCTTCCTCAGAAGCAGTCTTTGGTAGAAAAGTTCTTCAGGCAGTTGTCTCAGTTTGATTCCTTTGCCTATAATTTGAGGGGTTTTTTGAATTTAAGAAAACTTAATTGGATTTATTTTTTTAAGCATAAATAGCTGTTTTTATTTTATTCAGAGGGGCAGACATGGAATTATCAGCCAGGCAGTGAAAGATCTTTTTTTCAGTGAGAAATGTCACAAGCTGCAATGGCGAAATGTGGACTAGTCCACCAATCCCCCTAGGTTATAGCTGCTGATACTGACTTGTGTAAGATGGACAGATATCTGGAAGTCCCTTCTTATTCAGATGTTTTTCCAGTTCCTAAGAGAATTTCGGAGATTGTTACACGGGAATGGGAAAGACCGGGTATCCTGTTCTCCCGTTCCCCTATGTTTAAGAAAATGTACCCTATAGCTGACACCGTGTGGGACTCTTGGCAAATGGTCCCTAAGGTGGAGAGAGCTATATCTACCCTGGCTAAGCGTACGACTATCCCTATTGAGGACAGTTGTGCTTTTAAAGACCCTATGGATAAAAAGTTGGTGGGTCTTCTAAAGAAGCTATTTGTTCATCAAGGGTTTCTCTTACAACCGACGGCTTGCATTGTACCAGTCACAACTGCGGCTGCCTTTTGGTTTGACGCCTTAGAAGAATGTCTGAAGACTGAGACTTCTCTAGAGGTGATATATATAAAAAGAGAGGCGTTCTTACGTTGTGTAGAAGACCTCTCCACTATGGGAGTAATTTGTCCCGTTCCAATACAGGAGCAGGGGTTTTACTCCAATCTTTTTGTAGTTCCCAAAAAAGAGGGAACGTTCAGAACCATTTTAGATCTCTAGAGTCTAAACAAGTTTCTCAGAGTCCCATCCTTCAAGATGGAGACAATTCGGACTATTCTTTCATTGATCCAGGAGGGTCAATATATGAGTCCCGTAGACTTAAAGGATGCATATCTTCACATTCCTATCCACAAAGATCATCACCAATTTCTAAGGTTTGCCTTCCTGGACAGACATTTTCAGTTCGTGGCTCTTCCCTTCGGGTTGGCCACCGCACCTAGGATTTTTACAAAAGTTCTAGGGTCTTTGCTAGTGGTTCTCAGACCACGGGGCATTGCAGTGGCGCCTTATCTGGACGATATTCTAATCCAGGCGTCATTTTACCAATTGACAAAATCTCATACCGACATGGTTCTGTCCTTTCTAAGGACTCATGGGTGGAAGGTGAATTTAGAAAAAAGTTCACTAATTCCACAGACAAGGGTACCTTTCCTGGGAACTCTAGTAGATTCTGTGTCCATGAAAATCTTCTTGACGGAAGTCATAAAGTTAAAGATTCTGAATACATGCCGAACCCTTCAGTCCAATCCTCGGCCTTCAGTGGCTCAGTGCATGGAGGTAATCGGATTGATGGTGGCGGCAATGGACATCATTCCGTTTGCTCGTTTTCACCTCAGACCTCTACAACTGAGCATGCTCAGACAGTGGAATGGAGATTATGCAGATTTGTCTCTTCAGATAGATGTGAATTAGGAGACAAGAGACTCTTCTTTTCTGGTTGTCGCTGGATCATCTGTCTCAAGGGACGAGCTTCCGCAGACCTTCACGGGTGATTGTGACAACCAACGCCAGTCTACTAGGATGGGTTGCAGTCTGGAATTCCCTGAAGGCTAAGGGTGTGTGGACTCGGTCGGAGTCTCTACCTCCCATCAATATTCTGGAGTTGAGAGCAATATTCAATGCGCTTCAAGCTTGGCCTCAGTTGGCTTCAGACAAATTCATCCGATTTCAGTCGGACAACATCACGACTGGCTTACATCAATCATCAGGGAGGAACAAGGAGTTCCTTAGCGATGACAGAAGTATCAAAGATAATTCAGTGGGTGGAGGCTCACTCTTGTTATCTGTCAGCAATCTACATCCCAGGAGTGGACAACCGGGAGGCAGATTTTTTGAACAGACAGACGTTTCATCCAGGGGAATGGGAACTCCATCCGGAGGTCTTTGCCACCCTGATTCTCAGGTTGGGCATACTGGAATTGGATCTGATGGCGTCTCGTCAGAATGCCAAGATACTGATCCAGGTCCAGGGATCCTCAGGCCGAACTGATAGATGCCTTGGCAGTGCCTTGGTCGTTCAACCTAGCTTATGTGTTTCCACCGTTTGCTCTGCTTCCCCGGGTGATTGCACGGATCAAACAGAAGAGGGCTTCGGTGATTCTAATCACTCCTACGTGGCCTCGCAGGACTTGGTTTGCCGATCTGGTGGACATGTCCTCTCTGCCGCTGTGGAAGCTTCCATTGAGGCAGGACCTTCTCATTCAGGGACCCTTCCATCATCCAAATCTAATTTCTCTGCAGCTGACTGCTTGGAGATTGAACGCTTGATTTTATCTAAGCTGGGGTTCTCTGATGCGGTCATTGATACCTTCATTCAGGCACGCAAGCTTGTTACTAGAAAGATTTACCATAAGATATGGCGTAAATATCTTTATTGGTGCGAATCCAAGGGCTACTCATGGAGTAGGGTTAGGATTCCCAGGATTTTATCCTTTCTCCAAGAAGATTTGGAGAAAAGGTTGTCAGCAAGTTCCTTAAAGGGACAGATTTCTGCTTTGTCTAAGCGTCTGGCAGATGTTCCAGATGTTCAATCCTTTTGTCAGGCTCTGACTAGAATCCGACATGTGTTTAGACCAATTGCTCCTCCTTGGAGTTTGAATTTAGTTCTTAACGTTCTTCTATGGGTTCCGTTTGAACCCATGCATTCCATAGATATTAAGTTATTATCTTGGAAAGTTTTATTTTTGGTTGCTATTTCTTCTGCTCGTAGAGTTTCTGAGCTTTCAGCTTTACAATGTGATTCTCCTTATCTTATTTTCCATGCTGATAAGGTGGTGTTACGTACCAAACCTGGTTTTCTTCCTAAGGTTGTTTCTAACAAGAATATTAATCAGGAAATTGTTGTTCCTTCCTTGTGTCCTAACCATTCTTCTAAAAAGGAGTGTCGGTTACATAATCTGGATGTAGTCCGTGCCTTGAAGTTCTACTTGCAGGCGACTAAGGAGTTTCGTCAGACATCTTCATTATTTGTTGTTTTTTCTGGAAAACTTAGGGGTCAGAAAGCTAAGACTACCTCTCTTTCTTTTTGGCTAAAGAGTTTCATCCGTGTTGCATATGAGACTGCTGGACAACAGCCTCCAGAACGAATTACGGCTCATTCCACTAGGGCTGTGGCTTCCTCATGGGCATTTAAAATGATGCTTCTGTTGAACAGATTTGCAAGGCTGCAACTTGGTCGTCTCTTCACACTTTTTCAAAATTTTACAAATTTGATACTTTTGCCTCATCTGAGGCTATTTTTGGGAGAAAGGTTCTTCAAGCAGTGGTGCCTTCCGTTTAGGTTCCTGTATTGTCCCTCCCTTTCATCCGTGTCCTATAGCTTTGGTATTGTATCTCATAAGTAAGGATGAAATCCGTGGACTCGTCATATCTTGTAAAAGGAAAGGAAATGTATGCTTACCTGATAAATTTATTTATTTTACAATATGACGAGTCCACGGCCCTCCCTGTCATTTTCTAAGACAGGTTTTTATTTTTTGATAAACTTCAGTCACCTCTGCTCCTTGGCTTTTCCTTTCTCTTCCTAACTTTGGTCGAATGACTGGGTTGGGGGCGAGGGAGGAGCTATTTATGCAGCTCTGCTGTGGAGCTCTTTGCCTCCTCCTGCTGACCAGGAGGCGATATCCCATAAGTAAGGATGAAAAGAAATACATTTATCAGGTAAGCATAAATTTCCTTTTTTGTGTGTGAAATGAATAGCCTGTTACCAGACTTATTTATCATAAGGTTATTGCTGAAAGTCATCATTTAAAAAATAGAATAATTTCCAACTGTATGTCCCTTTAAGAGAACAGGTATATACGTTTTTAGTAAGGTACATCAGGAATAGAGCTTGACAAAGGCGGTGTACTGCCGAAATGTGATGGTCTATTTTTCACCCTCCTGGGCATCCTTAGTGATTGGAAAGGTCCGACCGCAAAACTTACAGTGCAGTAAGCAGTCCTGGTGTGAATATACATATCGCATTAGAAGGATCACGGATCAAGCACAAAAGCGGCATTTGAGACTAACATAGTCACAAATGGCTATATCAGAGGGGTTGTTTGAAGGAAATCCCACACATCAAAGCTGTAAGTAAGAATATTGCAAACCACGTCTGATCTGGTGAAGCTTTTATCATAGGACCCTGAGTATCATAGGAAGTGGTAGAGATGTAATGATCGTGTGTGTTGCCTCCTTCTAGTGTTCAGGAGGGGAATTTCCCACACTTGATGACTTGTGGACTCTCTCCATCGTGAAAGTAATAGAATTTATCAGGTTAACGCAAATGCTTTGCCTTTCGTCCCAGGAGGATGACGGATAAGTGCCAGAATTTTTCATTTTTGTTTTTGTCTCTTATGTAGACGAACAATCGACAATATTATGTGGAAGCAAAAATGTGCTGCAACCTCCGGAGGAAACACGCCACCCCGCATGGAGGAACCATAAACTGGGTTTGAGTCCAGACGTTTATTTGAGAATGTGCTCGTGCCCTATTGTCCGGGCCTTCCACCTTGGGGAGGGCCTCTACAGTTCCTCGCGGGGTTTCTGTCACTGAGTGTTGTGCCTTCCATTACAGGATTGCGCGCCTTTGCGTGTTGCTCAAACATGGTTTTCAGTTATTGAATGACCCTATCTTTACCAGATACGGGGATTTTGGTACTTCGAATGGTGCACCTCATTAGACATGTGGGGATGAAGTAATCTCCTGATTGCCATTTGTCAGAGATCTTTCCCAGTTTTGTTTGATAGGGCTCCGTTTGGCTGGTCCTGCGGGTATCGCCCGTGTCTTTTTGGGCGTTAGCCTCCGGGTTGCCTTATATTTTATTTATTTATATCCGATGGGATGTCTTTTATTTGTTTCTTTGTTTACTTCTGAAACTGGATTGATGCTCTTTATTACTTCTTCGGAAGTTGTTGGACATGTTAGTCCTGTGTTAAAAATGTCTTTTTTCTGTTTTTTCCCCTACGAGGGAAAATTTACGCAGCTTGCCGGTTGGGACTTTAGGTGCAGGCTGGTTCTGTCGAGTTCGTTAGGTTTTGCGACTGTTTAGACACGTGGCAATGTTCTGCTCGGCTGGTTCGGTAGAAGCGCAGAGTGCTCAGGTTATCACTGTTTTTCATGTTCATCTAAGCATTCAAGAAGACCTTTGGGTCCGTGAGGTGGGAAGGATTGTTTCAGTCCTTATAGCCTTCAGTCATAGATAACCAGGCAGGGGAGTTTTTCTGCTGCGTCGCTCAATCTGACATCTGATTTCCTCAGATCTTAGAGTTTCCTCCCCCATGTGGTGGAGGGTGGGAGGGCTTAATGCCCCTTACCGCTATTGAGCAGTTTGGCCTTCATTTTTTAGGCCTCTGGATGTGTCCTTTTGGGCTTGATCCAACAGCTTGTACAAGATAGCTGTCTAGCATGCGGAAGATTTGTAGTTTGAAACCTGTTGCAGCTCTTAACACCTTGCAGGTGTATGCATAGCTGTTTCTAGTATATCTAGATGCAGATCGTACTCTTGACTGAGTTATAAAGAAGCCTTTGGGTCTTCTTCCATTGCCTCTGGGTGAGTGGATCTCCTTTTAGGGATCTGTGTTTCCGGGTGATGGTTTTCCCTGCGGGGACTTTTGTTTATCTCTGGGTTTTCCAGAGCTGGGTAGGCTTAGTGCCTTCTCTTCCTTGTGTCCTTTGCTTGTGCGGAGGTGTTAGGGAGACTAGTCCTGCTAGTAGGATTTTTTTGGGATCTCGAGATATCCCTTGGTTGTCTTGAGGCTCTGAGAAGTATCTTCATACGACTCTAGCTTTGCTTCTTGGAGCGTTGGGGTGTTTCCTTCCATTGGTCTGAGCTTTCGAGTTCTTCTCGCTATCTGGATTCTGTGGATTTGCATCCATACCCTTGTGTCTGGCTTTTTGGCCGGTTGGTGTGTTTAGTTCTAGGTTAAGGCTTGTCTGAACTATTGGGTGCACGGACCTGTTTTTCACCCTGAAACTTCTGGTTGCTGATGCTTTGCTTGGCCTTTTTACTGACCCAGTCTTTGGTGTTTTTGGAATCTTGACTCTCAGGGCTGGTTGGGGTGTTCCTCGGTAGTGGGAACTTGGGCTCTGTCCTTGCTCCATCTACCTCACCTGGTCATGGTTGGCCAGGTTTTCGGAATATTTTTTACTCTTTGCCACAGAGTGGCCCATGTCATCTGGTGGTTAGCCGTGTGGCTTGAGCCTCAAGGGTGGTTGGTTTAATACCCAGCTGCTGGAGCTGTATGTCCAATTTCTGGTGCGCCTTAGGGTTGCATTCCCCTGGTCAGCTTGCCAGTGTTTCCGTGGATTCCCTGTTCTGCAGGTGAATGGCTTGGCTGTGCCTCTGCTTGCAAGCTACTTGTAGGGGGGTCATTTTCTCAGACATCTGTGTTGGGAATTTCTCTTACCATTATCCGGTGCCTTCATGCCTTGAGGACAGTTGTTGCCCTTCCTGCATCATCCCTTTTCTTTAGGGGATATTTTCCTCCCTATGGAGATAGAGTCCTTGCTTAGCGCTTCTCCTGGATAGGAGGCGGAAAGGTGGGATTGGTTCCCCCTGGGGTCTTGCTGGCTCCAAGCAGACTTGTTGGGCCTTTATTTTGATAGATCCTTAGGTCTATGGCCTTGTTGTCTGTTTCAGAGTCGGGTTGTACTTGTGCTCTGTGGGGATGGCTGTGCTATCCTTACGCTCGTTCCTGCACCTGTTTCAGGAATTTTTTGTTTCCTTGTCTTGGATCCCGGAGGCTGGGTTGTGCAGCTGAGTGTGGGTCTGCAGGTCAAGATGGCCGAGCGGTCTAAGGAACTGCATTTGCGCAGTCTCCTCTGGTTGGGTGAGCCTGTTGAATCTATCCTGTTAGCTTAGTCTGCTAGGATATAGATTTTCCTTTCAACTCGCTCCATTGATTAGAAGAGGGTTTACTCTTCCTTCGGGTTCTGAGAGTATACTCTTCTTCTCAGGGGACCTCAATTGAGGTTTTTGTGTTCCCCTTTTCAGGGACCTGTGTGTAGGTCTGACGACTTAGGTTGCCTGGAACGTGCCCTCTGTATGGGGGTTGCTTTTGTCTGTTTCTTGCTTGACTGCTTCTTCTTCCTCGCAAGTACCCTCTGTGTCGTCCTATTGTGGACTCTGTGTTCTCAAACTTGGTTTTTTTTACCTGGCTATATTACACACTTTTTCATGGTCAAATACCCTGGTATTCTAGGGCCAGACACTGGAAGGACTTTGCCTCTTCCGTTGCATTCTTTGCTTGCAGGATATTAGGGAGACGTCTGTTCTGTCTCTGTGTCCACAGCACAACTTGCTTAAAAAGTGTCTTTATTGACAAAAGATAGAGCGACATTTCGTGACTGCTGTCAATTAATCATGCTATACATACAATACTCAGAGGTAGTTCTTTTAAACTGTTTGGCTTGGCGCCAATACTTTTTACACTTGAGCGCCACCTGCTGCACAAAACATATTACTCTTTAAACATCCAAAAGTTATACAATTTGCAACAAGACACTTTTTGTTAAAGATACATAGTTTAAACATTTTTTTTTTTTTTATTTAAATCTTTTTATTGAGGGTTATGCATCACAACAAGGATTACAACATAAATGTTCAGCATTTTCACTTACATATAAACAATATTTCGTTACATCTGTATAGTGAAGATATACATTAGTGGTCACACAAGGTATCCAAGTTGGGCATATCAGAGATAAATAAAATATCAGGTACATAAACCTCTTTTTCTGTTATTATGAACAAACCTAAATATAGGGACTAGGGTAATACTCTAGTCCCATGCATAGACTCAAGTTTTTAGTGACTATAACAAGTCAGCTCAGAAATGTTTGTCAATACACTTCTACTAGCAACCATAATGTGCATTCCCAGGCGGGGGAGGTCTCCTCTGAGGGGTCAGAGACTAGGGAGAAATACAGGCTAGGGCAAAGAGTAGGTGACATATTTTAGGAGGGGAGGGGGGGGGGAGGGAAGAGTTAGCGAGAGGGGGAGAGATGGACATAATTTGGAATTAGGTACGTTACTGGGAGTGGTCAAGCACTTTAACATAACACCTTGTTTAGCTATGGTTTCCCTGGTAATTGAACCAAGGCTCCCAAATTTGCCAGTATAGGTCTTCTTTTTCCATATTGAAATAGAAGTTTTGTTCCATTTTGGCATACACCTGCATTATAGATGTAACCGCTGCGATATCTGGAGGTAGGACCTGTTTCCAGGCCCTTGCTATTGCCAGTTTCGTGGCTGCTAGAACAAAAATGATCAGTTTAGAAACATGGGTTGGGACGTTTCTTGGGAAGATGTGCAGGAGAGCTATTGCAGGAGTAATTGGAATAGAGAGCCCGAGACTGGCACAGAGGTCCGCTATCTGATTCCAGATGGGAGCAAGTTTTGGGCAGTCCCACCATATATGTATATCAGAACCTCTCTGCATGCAGTCTCTCCAGCATAAAGGAGACGTTGTAGGAAACATCTGTGACAGTCTCGAGGGAGTGTAGTACCATTTCAGAAATAGTTTCATGTAGGCTTCTAAGGTATTTGCACAATGAACTGTCTTTTTGGTCAGCGTCATAGCGGTACGGAGGTCCCTATCTGTAAGTGGTCTGGAAAGGTCTCCCTCCCATGCCCTTAGCTGCCAGGGTCTCTCTTTTAGTTTAAACATTTTTGACAGCAAGAAAATACTATCTCTACAATATCTAAAGCAGTTATAACCTACCCTGATAACAGCACTACATATCTATACATTATTGTGAATAAAATTTAATTAGACCTATTCTTCACCAAAAGACTGACCAATCGAAATCCCTATTCATGCCATGAGGTACTAATGATCCCAATTTATGAATCCAATGCATTTCTTTTTGTTTTAATATTTTCTCACGGTCACCACCCATTCTCTGCGGGCCCACATAATCAATAACCTGCGAGAATGGATCGCCTGCAAAAAGAGCTAAAAGAAAGAAAGCGGACAAAATTTGTTTGGGATGAACAAGATTACTCACAAGGCTGGGTCTACAGATGGCGACAGGGTCCCCATGGTAATCGGGGTAAACAAACCAGAGGCAGACGTATGACCAATCAGCAGCACAAGAAAGCCACACGTGATACGGAAGGCGATTCGACGGATGTGACGTCAAGCTCCACGAGTCTGAGCGAAAGCGATACAAGCGGAGAGCAGGGAGAAAGCACCGCAAGAAAGGCACCGGTCAGAAAATCCAACCGGAGGGGCGGAGGACATCAGAGGAATCGACAGTAGTGAATATATCTGGGGTCACGCTGGATGATGGTGAGCTTGCACTCCTCAATAGAGGACTTTCGTTTTGCCCAAGTAAACAGACTGACTTTTTTGAAATAAACAAAGATCTGAATAGGTTCTATAGGAACATTAAATTAAGAGTACAATTTGGTGATGTGAGTGCAAAGCATAATACCCCCAGTAAAGACTCTGGGAATTGGGTCTATGGAAAAAGAGCAATTATACACCATTAATCCATAACGATAGTGTCAATACGTTTATACAACTTGTAAATTTAGACGTGAATAAATTACAACAGCAGGTTCTCAGAGATGGTAAGAAGGTAAAAAGTAATGTGAGCAATGTTGAAAAGAAAGCAATACAGTCCTTTCAGGGTAAATTGAATAATGTTATTCTGAAGGGAGCCGATAAGGGAGGCGCATCTGTGGTTATTGATAAACAGTACTACATTGGGGAAATTAGACAACAACTAGATGACCCTGAAACATATAAGAAATTGTCACAAAATCCTGTTCACAGGATACAAAAAGAATTATTGGCCTGCCTGGAGAGGGCAGTAAAGGTTGGGGTGATTGATTTAAAATTGAAAGATTTTTTATACAATAAGTCACCAAGAACACCAGTTTTTTATACTATACCAAAGATCCACAAAAACCTTGCTGCCCCTCCAGGCAGGCCAATTATTTCCAGCATAGATTCTGCCTTTTCTAATGTATCTATTTTTATTGTTGCAGCCAGAGGTCGTAAAATGTAGTTCATACATCAAAGACACAGGTGATTTTTTGCAAAAAGTGAGAGAATTGCATTTACCCAGTGACCGTTTTGTACTGTATACATTAGATGTTAAAAGCCTCTATACCTGTATAAAGCATGAAACAGGTATGGGGGTGATTAACAAAATTTTGCATGTGAATGGGGGTTATACCCCACAACAAAATGCTTTCATAGAAGAATTATTGGGCTTGATTCTACATTGGAATTACTTTATGTTTCAGGACGATTGGTTCATACAGATAAGAGGAACTGCCATGGGGTCCAACGTGGCCCCATCATACGCCAATTTGTTTATGAGCATGATTGAAGAGAATATTGTTTATGAAAATAAATGGTTTAAAGACTATGGAGGAGCCTGGTGGCGCTTCATAGACGATATATTTGGCGTATGGTGGGGCCCCGTGGACTCCCTGGTCCAGTTTGTAACTGACCTAAATTCTTCTGTGAGAAATTTAGAATTCACACTGAATTTCAGTGAGGAGAGCATTATGTTTTTGGACACTAGAGTGTATAAGGAAGGTCTTAGATTGGAATTTGATCTATATTCAAAAGAAACAGATAGGAATACATTGCTAGAGTTTAATAGTTTCCATCCACGTCATTTGGTAGAATCCTTACCCAAGAGTCAATTGATGAGAGTCCACCGTATTGTGTCAGAGTCAGATAATCTTAACAAAAGGATTAATAAAATGCAGGAAAAGTTCCGTAATAGAGGATACCCCCAACATGTATTAGATAAATGTAATAATAACCTCACCACCAATAAAGATCATAAGGATAAGAATAAGAGCATGATCTTTACATCAAATAGCTAAAATCATTAACAAACATTGGCCTATATTACATAGGTGTAACAATGATATTATTGAATTCAAAGAGAGACCTATTATGGCCTATAAAAGGGTAAAGAATTTGAGGGACTACTTTGTGAAGTCTGATATAGGACCAGCTAAGCAGCTACAGCAGAGCAATTTAACAAAGAAAAATGTAGGATGTTATCCTTGTTTAGGATGCATTAGTTGTAATTCTGTAATAAGGGGCAAAGAGTTTGTCCACCCTAGAAGTGGTAAACGGTATACTATTAGGAATTTTTTTACTTGTGACACTACATATGCAATCTACTTAATTAGGTGTCCGTGTTCCCTCATCTATATTGGAGAGACGGTAAGAAAAGTGAAAGATAGGCTTAGCCAGCACCGCTCCAATATTAGATGTGGGAACAGGGAGGCACCTGTCTCCAATAATTTTTTGGAGAAAGGTCATAGTATCAGCCAGCTCCGGTGGCAGGTTATTGATTATGTGGGCCCGCAGAGAATGGGTGGTGACCGTGAGAAAATATTAAAACAAAAAGAAATGCATTGGATTCATAAATTGGGATCATTAGTACCTCACGGCATGAATAGGGATTTCGATTGGTCAGTCTTTTGGTGAAGAATAGGTCTAATTAAATTTAATTCACAATAATGTATAGATATGTAGTGCTGTTATCAGGGTAGGTTATAACTGCTTTAGATATTGTAGAGATAGTATTTTCTTGCTGTCAAAAATGTTTAAACTATGTATCTTTAACAAAAAGTGTCTTGTTGCAAATTGTATAACTTTTGGATGTTTAAAGAGTAATATGTTTTGTGCAGCAGGTGGCGCTCAAGTGTAAAAAGTATTGGCGCCAAGCCAAACAGTTTAAAAGAACTACCTCTGAGTATTGTATGTATAGCATGATTAAGTGACAGCAGTCACGAAACGTCGCTCTATCTTTTGTCAATAAAGACACTTTTTAAGCAAGTTGTGCTGTGGACATTTCCATGTTTCATATTGTCATAGTGGAATTGGGCAGATTTCCACGGTCGTCACGAGCACAGTATTTGCCTGGCAGCTGTTCTATACATTGTTGAGGACTGTCTCTGTGTCCGGCCTTATCCCGGGTTTCGCTTGGTATAGGCATGGCCTCCTTTCCCTGTTTGGGCCACTTTGGGTCTCTGTGAGCTGGGCTCAATAGTGGAGGTGTTCCTTTTTGTATTAGGGGACCTTTTGGTTCTTCTTTACCTTGTTCTCTTGGGTGTTTCGGCTGGTGTCTCCTTCATTTGTGGAGATGAGTGGTGGGGGACCGTTTGATGGGCGACAGCGTCTAATGGAGGACTGTTAGCTCAGTCGAGTCCATTTGCGGTCTCTAGTTTGGCTTCTGGACTAACCGCAAGTCAGTGTCACTGGGGCTTTTCCTCTTAAAATTTTCTCAGCTTCGGACGAAGGTTTTTTATTTTTTATTGGGTAGAGGTTCAGGCCTGGTGCCCCTCAGTATGGGCCGCCTATTGTACTCTCCCATCTTGGCATTCAGTGTCCTGTATAGCTTGGGTATTGTTTTCCCAAAAGTAATGATTGCAGCTGTGGACTATTTCTATTTAAGAAGAAAAACATAAATTATGCTTACCTGATAATTTCCTTATTTTGATGGAAAGAGTCCACAGCTCCCCATCCGTAATTTTACATGGGGCGTCCTTATATTCTTCTGGCACCTTTCACCCTGATATTTCTTCTACTGTTCCTTGTTCCTCGGCAGAATAACTGTTGGATGAGGGGAGTGGGAGGAGTATTTAAGCCTTTGGCTGAGTTGTCTTTGCCTCCTCCTGGTGGCCAGGTTCTTATTTCCCAAAAGTAATGATTGCAGCTGTGAACTCTTTCCATCAGAAGAAAGGGAAATTATCAGGTAAGCATAATTTATGTTTTAATTGGAATATCAGACAATTAAACATCACCTTACCAAAATAAACAAAGTATATAAGTTACTTTGTTGTACATGTTAGCCATAATTTAACTTTGCATTTTCTAATTGTGCTAGAAAAGTAGGGTCCAGAATTATGCTTTTAGAAGAAGTGCTTCTAAGCATTTGCAGGAGTTCAAATCTTTATTACATTATCTCCTTTGTGTGTTAGATCCAGTGATGTGCAGTCACTAGAGGCAGGTAAGGCACTGCTTCACCTCTCATATGGGCAAAAATATATATATTTTTTTTATTGGCTTTAAAAAAAAAATTGTAATTTTTTTCCCCCGGCATTTTTTTTTTACAGCTATATGTTGTGCAATGGAGAGGCACAATCAGGTCTGCCCACCATTACACAACATGCTGCGCCACCTACTGGATAAAAGTGGTTAAGATCATTGCATGGCCCATTAACTGCTTATTTGAGGCAGTCCTATTTGGGCTGAACCAATCCAGTGAGAGGCATTAGTAAGTGTAACTTAGGGTTGGGGCTGGATGTTAAATCATATAAAACAAAACAAAAATGGAAAAAAACAACTTTCATATATTTTGTTGCTGTCCTGTGAACCTGCTAGCTTTGCTAAAGTGAAAAAGAGAGTTCTGTTCTTCCCCTCTAACTGCAGTGGAATGTGCCACTGTCAGTTCCTGAATCCTTATACAGAGCAGGAATAGAGGCAGAGAGAGCAGTGTTTCAGCCACATCTTATTAAAGTAAGATTTTACTGAAAGGGATTCTGTTAGTGAAAATGATAATTTAATGAATGTGGTTTTGTGGTTTAGTGTTTTTTTACTCTTTTACAGCAAAGGATCGTTTTTTTATTTTGTTTACTCAAAATTTACACCCACTAACTTAGCAGCTTGCCTCTGTACATTACACTAAATTATAGGCTCACTTAGTTATAGTCTCACTTAGTCTCTGTAGCTCTGCTGTTTAATTACTTAAAAATGCAGTGGTCCCTCTCCCCCCCCCCCCCCCCCCCGTGTGTGTGTGTGTCTCTCTATCCATCTCTCTCCTTATGTGTTGTTCTCCCCCATGGTCTCTTTCTCTCTCTGTCTCTCTTCCTCCCCCTCTGACTCTCTCAGCCCTTATGTGTCTCTCTAACCCTCTGTGTGTGATTGTCTCTCTCTCTCTAACCCTCTGTGTGTGATTGTGTCTCTCTCTCTAACCCTCTGTGTGTGATTGTGTCTCTCTCTCTTTCTCTCTCGATTTCTCTCTCTCTAACCCTCTGTGTGTGATTGTGGCTCTCTCTTTCTCTCTCTCTCTCTAACCCTCTGTGTGTGATTGTGTCTCTCTCTCTCTCTCTCTCTAACCATCTGTGTGTGATTGTGTCTCTCTCTCTCTCTCTAACCCTCTGTGTGTGATTGTGTCTCTCTCTCTCTTTCTCTCTCTAACCCTCTGTGTGTGATTGTGTCTCTCTTTCTCTCTCTCTAACCCTCTGTGTGTGATTGTGTCTCTCTCTCTTTCTCTCTCTCTAACCCTCTGTGTGTGATTGTGTCTCTCTCTTTCTCTCTCTCTCTCTCTCTCTCTCTCTCTAACCCTCTGTGTATGATTGTGTCTCTCTCTCTCTTTCTCTTTCTCTAACCCTCTGTGTGTGATTGTGTCTCCCTCTCTAACCCTCTGTGTGTGATTGTGTCTCTCTCTCTCTCTCTCTCTCTAACCCTCTGTGTGTGATTGTGTCTCTTTCTCTCTCTCTCTAACCCTGTGTGTGATTGTCTCTCTCTCTCTCTCTTTCTCTCTCTAACCCTCTGTGTGTGATTGTGTCTCTCTCTCACCCTCTGTGTGTGATTGTGTCTCTCTCTCTAACCCTCTGTGTATGATTGTGTCTCTCTCTCTTTCTCTCTCTCTAACCCTCTGTGTGTTATTGTGTCTCTCTCTCTTTCTCTCTCTCTCTAACCCACTGTATGATTGTGTCTCTCTCTATTTCTCTCTAACCCTCTGTGTCTGATTGTGTCTCTCTTTCTCTCTCTCTAACCCTCTGTGTGTGATTGTGTCTCTCTTTCTCTAGCCCTCTGTGTGTGATTGTCTCTCTCTTTCTCTCTCTAACCCTCTGTGTGTGATTGTCTCTCTCTTTCTCTCTCTAACCCTCTGTGTGTGATTGTGTCTCTCATTCTCTCTCTCTCTAACCCTCTGTGTGTGATTGTGTCTCCTTTTCTCTCTCTCTCTCTCTCTCTCTCTCTCTCTCTCTAACCCTCTGTGTGTGATTCTGTCTCTCTCTCTCTCTCTCTCTCTCCCTCTGTGTATGATTGTGTCTCTCTTTCTCTCTCTAACCCTCTGTGTGTGATTGTCTCTCTCTCTCTCTTTCTATTCTCTAACCCTCTGTGTGTGATTGTGTCTCTCTTTCTCTCTCTCTCTAACCCTCTGTGTGTGATTGTGTATCTTTCTCTCTCTCTCTCACCCTCTGTGTGTGATTGTGTCTCTCTTTCTCTCTCTCTCTCTCTAACCCTCTGTGTGTGATTGTGTCTCTCTCTCTTTCTCTCTCTAACCCTCTGTGTGATTTTCTCTCTCTCTCTTTCTCTCTCTAACCCTCTGTGAGTGATTGTGTCTCTCTCTCTAACCCTCTGTGTGTGATTGTGTATCTTTTTCTCTCTCTCTCACCCTCTGTGTGTGATTGTTTCTCTCTCTCTCTAACCCTCTGTGTGTGATTGTGTCTCTCTCTCTTTCTCTCTCTAACCCTCTGTGTATGATTGTGTCTCTCTCTCTCTCTCTAACCCTCTGTGTGTGACTGTGTCTCTCTTTCTTTAACCCTCTGTATGTGAGTTGTGTCTCTCTCTTTCTCTCTCTCTCTAACCCTCTGTGTGTGATTGTGTCTCTCTCTCTCTTTATTTCTCTCTCTCCAACCCTCTGTGTGTGATTGTGTCTCTCTCTCTCTTTCTCTAACCCTCTGTGTGTGATTGTCTCTCTCTTTCTCTCTCTCTCTAACCCTCTGTGTGTGATTGTGTCTCTCTCTTTCTCTCTCTCTAACCCTCTGTGTGTGATTGTGTGTCTCTCTCTCTCTTTCTCTCTCTCTAACCCTCTGTGTGTGATTGTGTCTCTCTCTTTCTCTCTAACCCTCTGTGTCTTCCCCCCCCCCCGTCTCTCCCTTTCCCCCCGAGTGCTTTTCTGTGTTTCTGTCTACCTTTTATTTATTTATTTAATGAATTGGTAGTGCCATCTGATGGTGTGGCTTTATTTAAAGGGGTGGGGTCAAGCACCCCACCATCTTTAAATTTCACCAGCCGCCACTGGATCAAGATATTTTTATATTTACTGAATAATGAAAGAATCTATAAGCATAAATTGCAGCATTAAAGTAAAAAATATGTTTTAAACATATTTTAATGGGCATGGATTTCTAGATCTCATAATCAGAGCAAGCATTGTGTTATCTGGCAAGAGTTTCTGTTACAATCCTTTTATACTAAAATCAGATGTTTACTAAGTTGACCAGTTTTCCAAGACACCATTTAAAGGGACATGAAACCCATATGAAACCCATATGCAAATTTAAATAACTTTCCAATTTACATCTAATATCTAATTGTCTTCATTCTTTTGATAACCTTTGTTGAAAATCATATCTAAATATGCTCAGTAGCTGCTGATTGGTGGCTGCACATAGATACCTCATGTGATTGGCTCACCCATGTGCATTGCTATTTCTTCAACAAAGGATATCTAAAGAATGAAGGCGTATCCTAGCCACTGCCTCACCAGCCTCTGACGTCACTGCACGTCACTGGTTAGATCAGTGTTCATCTCATTGAAAATTGTGGGTGCTAGGCCACATGAAATAAATTACAGTGCTTCATTTTTCATGCTTGCGACTTTCAAGCCACATTCACTTTGTGACAGAGGTTTATTGTCGGTCTCAGAATGCTTTCTTTGTATTGGTTTTATTGCTTGATATTTTATAAAGCTATTATTTGAATGATGCCTTTTTGTTTAGGGTCAGTGTTTATGATCAGCTGTGGTGTGGTTCGCATATTTTATGCATCTGAGGAACACTGTTTATATGTGTCTACTTTTTTCTTTGCCACTGTTTTGATGACGGGCCATTTATATGTGTTCTATTTCTTCATTGTAAATAGTTTTGAGAAAGTTGTTATGATATGAAGCCTCTCTGAATAACTTAATAAGTAGATACCTTCAATTCCTTATTTTGACATTTTTGGTGTGTGCAGCCTGTAAGAATATATTAATGGTTAAGAAAATCAAATACTACAGTGTTTAAGTTTGATCCTTAAGGGATGCAAACAGACAAACATTTCAGAATCATTCTGCTTAAAGGGATATGAAATCCATTGTTTTTTTCTTGCATGCTTCAGATAGAGAATGCAACTTTTTAATTTATTCTTGTTATCAATCTTTCTTCATTCTCTTGGTATCTTTATTTGAAAAACAAGAATGTAAGCTTAGGAGCCGGCCCATTTTTGCTTCAGCACTTGGGTAGTGCCTGCTGATTGGTGGCTAAATATAGCTACCAATCAGCAAGCGCTATCCCGGTTCTGAACCAAATATGGGCTGGCTCCTAAACTTTTTGTTTTTGTTTTTTTTTAAATAAAGATATCAATAGAATGAAGAAAATTTGATAATAGGTTTAAATTAGAAATTCCTTAAAATTGCATACTGCATATCTGAATCATTAAATACAAATTTTGGGTTTCATATCCCTTTAAGGAATGATATATTCAGGACCAAGACTACCTTGCATGATATAAGTACAAAGGTTAGCTAGTGCATACAAGGTTGATTATTTGTATATACATATATAATCTAAAAATATATGTATATTCAGTTTTTTATAAAATGTATCTTTTTTTTTTATTATTTTATGTATAGTGCAAACAGGCTACATTTATTGACATTTTGATTCTGTATTGTGCAGAATATGGTTTACTGTATATATAAAAAATGTTATGCACATCTCGTGTCTGTCTTTATCTTGCAGGCAATGGATTTAGAAGTCCCTGTACTGGCAAGGGATATACCAGGGAATTCTGCAATAATAAAACATGAAGATACCGGCCTACTCTTTTCTACCCCTCAGGTAGCTTGAAAATGTAATTCTGTGTTTCTGAGTGTTTTATTCTGATATTATGGCAGTGTGCAAAAGTTTTATTCTTATGTATACTGCTACTTAATGACTAAAATATTAACCCCATCACTGTTATTTTCTTCTATAAGGTAAGACGAGTCCACGGATTCATCTTTTACTTGTGGGATATTATCCTTCTTAACAGGAAGTAGCATAGACCACCACAGCAGAGCTGTCTATATAGCTCCTCCCTTAGCTCTACACCCCAGTCATTCTCTTTGCCTACTCTAAGTACTAGGAAGGGTAAAGTGAAAGAGGTGATAAAATATTAGTTTTTAATTTCTTCAAGCAAGAGTTTATTTTAAATGGTACTGATGTGTACTATTTACTCTCAGGCAGCAGATGGATGAAGACTGCTGCCTGGAGGATGATGATCTTAGCATTTGTAACTAAGGTCCATTGCTGTTCCCACAGAGGCTGAGGAGTACAGGAAACTTCAGTGTGAGGAACGGTTTCATGCTATATAGTAGTGAGGTATGTTCAGTCATATTTTTCTGGAGAGACTGTGTATTTCAGAAAGGCTGACATTATACCCAGGAGGGTAAGGGTAAGCAGTAATCCTAGAGCTAAAAGAAGGGCATTACTAAGCTTGCATATGGGGTCATTTACTATTATGGTTGACACTGAATTGCAAATGTTTGTGAGCAAACGTTTTTTTTTATTTGGGAGTGCTTAACGTTTTTGTGGGCAATAACGTTTTGGGTAACTTTATTGAGGGCACACATGGCTTAACTTTTGGGTCTCAGAACCCACATGGCTAGTTATAACCGCTCTAGTGCGGTTCTTTAAGGCTGAGGAGACATCGAGTGAGAAGGGCGGGGCCTATTTTCGCGCCTCAGATGCGCAGTTAGTTTTAGCAGCAAGCTCAAACTCCTGAGGGTCCTGGTGTATGTTTTGGGCCAAATTGAAGCTTTTACCCCACATTTTCTATCCCTGAGGGCAGGTAGGGCCGCAGCAGGGCTGTGGCAAGGTGCTGAGGGTGTTTTTTTCCGGATCTAGGCCTATTTTCGATACGGTTTGCAAATTAAGTGGTTAAATGTTAAAATTCCTTGTGGGGCAATCTTAACTACTTATATTGTGTCTACATACAAAATTTTAAAAAATTTGGTGCATGTTTAGAATGTTTTGCAGAAAGTGTATGCTTTTTTTCTCTTAAAGGCGCAGTAACGTTTTTTAAGATATTTTTTTCACTAAATAAAGTGTTTTCATGCTTGTTTGTAGTCATTACTAGCCTGTTCAACATGTCTGACATTGAGGAAAGTCAATGTTCAATATGTTTAGAAGCCATTGTGGAACCTCCACTTAGAATGTGTCCCTCATGCACTGAAAGGTCAATAAATTGTAAAGAACATATTTTAGCTACTAAAAGTATGTTGCAGGATGATTCTCAGTCAGAAGAGAATCAGGTTTTGCCATCTAATTCTCCCCAAGTGTCACAACTGTTAACGCCCGCACAAGCGACAACAAGTACTTCTAGTGCGGAAATTATTACTAGGGAGTGGGATAGCCAAGGTATTCCGTTCGCTCCCCCTCCTGTTTTTTAAGAAAATGTTTCCAATATCAGACGCCGTGCGGTACTCGTGGCAGATGGTCCCTAAGGTGGAGGGAGATATTTCTACCCTGTCTAAGTGTATAACTATACCTATTGAGGACAGTTGTGCTTTCAAAGATCCTATGGATAAAAAATTAGAGGGTCTTCTGAAGAAAATATTCGTTCATCAAGGTTTTCTTCTCCAACCTATAGCGTGCATTGTTCCTGTATCTACTGCAGCGTCTTTTTGGTTCGAGGCTCTGGAAGAGGCTCTTCAGGTTGAGACCCCATTAGATGATATTCTGGATAGAATTAGGGCTCTCAAGCTAGCTCATTCTTTCATTACAGTTGCCGCTTTTCAATTGGCTAAATTAGCGGCGAAGAATTCAGGTTTTGTCATTTTAGCGTGTAGAGCGTTATGGCTTAAGTCCTGGTCTGCTTATGTGTCATCAAAAGCTAAGCTTTTAGCCATCCCTTTCAAGGGTAAGACCCTATTCAAGCCTGAACTGAAAGAGATCATTTCAGACTTCACTGGAGGGAAAGGCCATGCCCTTCCTCAGGATAAGACCAATAAGATGAGGACCAAACAAAATAATTTTTGTTCCTTTCGAAACTTCAAAGGTGGTCCCTCTACCTCTTCCCCTGCCGCAAAGCAAGAGGGGAATTTTGCTCAATGCAAGTTGGTCTGGAGACCTCACCAGACTTGGAACAAGGGTAAACAGGCCAAGAAGCCTGCTGCTGCCACCAAGACAGCATGAAGGGGTAGTCCTGATCCGGGACCGGATCTAGTAGGGGGCAGACTTTCTCTCTTCGCTCAGGCTTGGGCAAGAGACATTCAGGACTCCTGGGCTTTAGAAATAGTAACCCAGGGGTATCTTCTAGATTTCAAAGATTCTCCCCCAAGGGGGAGATTCCATCTTTCTCAATTGTCTGCAAACCAGACAAAAAGAGAGGCGTTATTACGCTGTGTAGAAGACCTATATACCATGGGAGTGATCTGCCCAGTTCCGAAAACAGAACAGGGGCAAGGGTTCTACTCCAATCTTTTTGTAGTTCCCAAAAAACAGGGAACCTTCAGACTAATTTTGGATCTCAAGATCCTAAACAAATTCCTCAGAGTCCCATCCTTCAAGGTGGAGACCATTCGGACTATTTTGCCAATGATCCAGGAGGGTCAATATATGACCACCGTGGACTTAAAGGATGCGTACCTGCACATTCTTATCGACAAAGATCATCACCAGTTCCTCAGGTTCGCCTTTATGGACAAGCATTACCAGTCTATGGCTCTTCCCTTCGGGTTGGCCACAGCTCCCAGAATTTTCACAATGGTGCTAGGGTCACTTCTGGCGGTTCTAAGGCCGCGGGGCATAGCTGTGGCACCTTATCTGGACGATATCTTAATCCAGGCGTCAACTTTCCAATTAGCCAAGTCTCACACGGACATCGTGTTGGCTTTTCTAAGATCTCACGGGTGGAAGGTGAACGTAAAAAAGAGTTCACTTATCCCTCTCACATGAGTTCCTTTCCTGTGAACTCTGATAGATTCGGTGGACATGAAAATATTTCTGACGGAGGTCAGGAAATCAAAATTTTTATCCATCTGCCGAGCTCTTCATTCCACTCCCCGCCCATCAGTGGCTCAGTGTATGGAGATAATCGGCTTAATGGTAGTGGCAATGGACATAGTTCCGTTTGCTCCTCGCTTGCATCTCAGACCACTGCAACATTGCATGCTAGAACAGTAGAATGGGCATTATGCAGATTTATCTCTGTTACGGTTGCCTCCAGGCTGGCTGGAAGTTGGACCGTAGAAAAGGATGCTCCTAGCGCTCACCAAAGGAGCAGCAGCACCGTAGACTCTATAACTGCTGCGTAGCCACCATAAGTAATGCAGACTCTATGAACCACCGCTGCTGGGCTGGTATCTCGCCGTCTGCTCTGCGCCCTGGACCTATGACCAGGCTCCAGTAGGTGAACCTCTTCCTTCTGTAGCAATCCCTGTAGCTAAGGGAGTATGAAGAGCATAGCAATCCCTGTAGTGATTATAAGCTGTATCCTACAAACATGAGTCAAAGCTTCAAGTTAGAGGGTCAACATAGGTCTCATGTGCTGGAGCACACAGCATCCTTTTTATTGAGGTTACATGCAAACAGGACACTCTCAGGGGGAGGCATAAAATCCCCCATCACACATTTGATATTAGATAGAGAGACACTCCCTTTGACAGGCCACAACATTTACTTCAGCAGATAACATTACACACAATAAAACAATGCAGTCCACCTTATCAATACTAGTCTGATTAGACAATGGGAAAGTTGATCTCTAAACCTAATTAGAGCTAATCCCAGCAGACTTGTATTTAGAATAGGTTTCTTGAAGATGAACAAAATTTAACTCTTAATGGCACACAATGAAACTGAACCAAGTGGGAGAAAGCCAGGGACAAGTCATTTCACAGGTCTGGGGACATAGTCTTAAAGGGGGCATTGTTCACCAAAGTCACAATATGTCCCCAGACGGTTCCCAAAGGGCCACACACACCCAACAAAAGTCAATATACTCTCAGGGGCACAATCTTCCAGGGGCCATAGTCATGAGGAAGGAGGCTGGCAAATAGGCTTCTCCAAAATCCAGGGAAGCAGGGCAACCTTCCATTTAAAGGGCCAGTCACAAATAGCAGTTTGTAACAATCTCCTCAGATAAATCTGGACCAAGAGACCAGAGACTCTCTTCTTTGGTGGTTGTCACAGAATCATCTGTCCAAGGGAATGTGTTTCCGCAGGCCAGCGTGGGTCATAGTGACGACGGACGCCAGCCTATTGGGCTGGGGTGCAGTCTGGAATTCCCTGAAAGCACAGTGATTGTGGACTCAGGAGGAGGCTCTCCTCCCGATAAATATTCTAGAACTGAGAGCGATATTCAACGCGCTTCAGGCGTGGCCTCAGTTGGCGTCGGCCAGATTCATAAGATTCCAGTCGGACAATATCACGACTGTAGCATATATCAATCATCAGGGGGGAACAAAGAGTTCTCTAGAGATGATAGAGGTTACCAAAATAATTTGATGGGCAGAGACTCACTCTTGCCATCTATCAGCAATCTATATCCCAGGGGTGGAGAACTGGGAAGCAGATTTTTCATCCGGGGGAGTGGGAAGTCCATCCAGAGGTGTTTGCACAATTGATTCAGCAATGGGGCATATCAGAATTGGATCTGATGGCGTCTCGTCAGAATGCCAAACTTCCTCGTTATGGGTCCAGGTCAAGGGATCCTCAGGCAGTACTAATAGATGCTCTTGCAGTACCCTGGTCATTCAACCTGGCTTATGTGTTTCCACCATTTCCTCTCCTTCCTCGTTTGATTGCCAGAATCAAACAGGAGAGAGCTTCTGTGATTTTGATAGCATGCAGGACTTGGTATGCAGACCTGGTGGACATGTCATCTCTTCCACCATGAACTCTGCCACTGACACAGGACCTTCTGATTCAAGGTCCGTTCCAACATCCAAATCTAGTTTCTCTGCGACAGAGATTGAACGCTTGATCTTATCCAAGTGGGGGTTCTCCGAGTCGGTCATAGATACCTTGATTCAGGCTCGAAAGCCTGTCACCAGGAAAATTTATCATAAGATATGGCGTAAATATCTTTATTGGTGCGAATCCAAAGGCTACTCATGGAGTAAGATCAGGATTCCTAGGATTTTGTCCTTTCTCCAAGAAGGATTGGAGAAGGGGCTATCAGCTAGTTCCTTAAAAGGACAGATATCTGCTTTATCAATTCTACTGCACAAACGTCTGGCAGATGTTCCAGACGTTTAGTCGTTCTGTCAGGCTTTAGTTAGAATCAAGTCTGTGTTTAAACCTGTTGCTCCGCCATGGAGTTTGAATTTAGTTCTTAAAGGGACAGTAAACCTTAAAAATAATGTTATATAATTCTGCACATAGTGCAGAATTATATAACATTATATTAGCCAAACTTTGTAAATCATAATATTGCCTTTTTTATTTTGTAAAAATACCGCTGTTTTACAGACCCGCTCTCTGTACTCTGCTGAGCGGGTCTGTTGTTTTTACTGAGCGCATCGGGCCAGCTGTATAGTCACAGCCCGGCCCGACCGCGCCATTAGACACAGTGCAGCTCCCTCCTGCTTTCTGACAGCAGGAGCGAGCTGCACTATGTCTAATGGCGCGGTCGGGCCGGGCTGTGGCTATACAGCTGGCCCGATGCGCTCAGTAAAAACAACAGACCCGCTCAGCAGAGTACAGAGAGCGGGTCTGTAAAACAGCGGTATTTTTACAAAATAAAAAGGCAATATTATGATTTACAAAGTTTGGCTAATATAATGTTATATAATTCTGCACTATGTGCAGAATTATATAACATTATTTTTAAGGTTTACTGTCCCTTTAAAGTTCTTCAAAGGGTTCCGTTTGAACCTATGTATTCCATAGATATTAAGCTTCTATCTTGGAAAGTTCTGTTTTTAGTTGCTATTTCTTCGGCTCGAAGAGTTTCTGAACTATCTGCATTGCAATGCGACTCGCCTTATCTTGTTTTCCATGCTGATAAGGTGGTTTTGCATACCAAACCTGGATTCCTTCCTAAGGTTGTTACTAATAAGAATATTAATCAAGAAATTGTTGTTCCTTCTCTGTGTCCTAATCCTTCCTCTAAGAAGGAGCGTCTATTGCACAACTTGGACGTGGTTCGTGCTTTAAAGTTTTACTTGCAAGCGACCAAAGATTTCTGTCAAACATCTTTTTTTGTTTTCTATTCTGGATGACGTAGAGGTCAAAAAGCTACGGCTACATCTCTTGCCTTTTGGCTGAAAGCATCATCCGTTTGGCATACGAGACTGCTGGACAGCAGCCTCCTGAAAGAATTATAGCTCACTCTACTAGAGCGGTGGCTTCCACATGGGCTTTTAAAAATGATGCTTCTGTTGAACAGATTTGTAAGGCTGCGACTTGGTCTTCGCTTCATACCTTTTCCAAATGTTACAAATGTGATACCTTTGCTTCTTCAGAGGCTATTTTTGGGAGAAAAGTTCTTCAAGCAGTGGTGCCTTCTGTTTAACCATCTGTCTTGTCCCTCCCGTTCATCCGTGTCCTGTAGCTTTGGTATTGTATCCCACAAGTAAAGGATGAATCCGTGGACTCGTCTTACCTTATAGAAGAAAAGTAAATTTATGCTTACCTGATAAATTAATTTCTTCTATGGTAAGACGAGTCCGCGGCCCGCCCTGTCATTTTAAGACAGATTATATTTTTTTGATTTAAACTCAGTCACCTCTGCACCTTGTAGTTTCTCCTTTTTCTTCCTGTACCTTTGGTCGAATGACTGGGGGGTGGAGCTAAGGGAGGAGCTATATGGACAGCTCTGCTGTGGTGCTCTTTACTACTTGCTGTTAGGAAGGATAATATCCCACAAGTAAAAGATGAATCCGTGGACTTGTCTTACCATAGAAGAAATTAATTTATCAGGTAAGCATAAATTTACTTTTCTTTCATGTAATTAGCAAGAGTCCATGAGCTAGTGACGTATGGGATATACATTCCTACCAGGAGGGGCAAAGTTTCCCAAACCTCAAAATGCCTATAAATACACCCCTCACCACACCCACAAATCAGTTTTACAAACTTTGCCTCCTATGGAGGTGGTGAAGTAAGTTTGTGCTAGATTCTATGTTGATATGCGCTCCGCAGCAGGTTGGAGCCTGGTTTTCCTCTCAGCGTGCAGTGAATGTCAGAGGGATGTGAGGAGAGTATTGCCTATTTGAATTCAATGATCTCCTTCTACGGGGTCTATTTCATAGGTTCTCTGTTATCGGTCGTAGAGCTTCATCTCTTACCTCCCTTTTCAGATCGACGATATACTCTTATATATACCATTACCTCTACTGATTCTCGTTTCAGTACTGGTTTGGCTTTCTACTACTTGTAGATGAGTGTCCTGGGGTAAGTAAGTCTTTTTTTCTGTGACACTCTAAGCTATGGTTGGGCACTTTTAAATAAAGTTCTAAATATATGTGTTCAAACATTTATTTGCCTTGACTCAGGATGTTCAACATTCCTTATTTCAGACAGTCAGTTTCATATTTGGGATAATGCATATGAATTAATCAATTTTTTTCTTACCTTAAAATTTGACTTTTTCCCTGTGGGCTATTAGGCTCGCGGGGGCTGAAAATGCTTCATTTTATTGCGTCATTCTTGGCGCGGACTTTTTTGGCGCAAATTTTTTTTCTGTTTCCGGCGTCATACGTGTCGCCGGACGTTGCGTAATTTTTTTTACTTTTTTTGCGCCAAAAGTGTCGGCGTTCCGGATGTGTCATCATTTTTGGCGCCAAAAGCATTTAGGCGCCAAATAATGTGGGCGTCTTTTTTGGCGCTAAAAAATATGGGCGTCACTATTGTCTCCACATTATTTAAGTCTCATTATTTATTGCTTCTGGTTGCTAGAAGCTTGTTCACTAGCATTTTTTTCCATTCCTGAAACTGTCATTTAAGGAATTTGATCAATTTTGTTTTATATGTTGTTTTTTCTATTACATATTGCAAGATGTGTCTGTTTGTCCCTGAGTCAGAAGCCACTTCTGGAAAAATGCTTAATTGAGTTTCAGTTCTACCAAAGCTAAGTTCATTTATTTTAAATGTTATAAATGTTTATCTTTAGCTATGGTTTGTAATAAGTTATTATGATATACTTTTACATGCAGATTCCATTAGTATTTATGCTTTATACAATTCCATTCTTAAGTGCAAGAAATGTTTAGAAGATTTATAAGAAATATTTTTTCTGATTAAGGCTATGTCTGACTTCGTGCCTTCTAATACGATTTTTAGGTCTTTATCACTTCTTTTTTAATTATTGAAGTTTCAAATGACCAACAACATACTGATTTATCCTTCTCTGATGATGTTTTTTTCTCTTTCAGAAATTCTCTTCATCAGATATTGACACTAACAAATCTACTTTTTTATATAATTTTTTTATTATTAAAGTACATTTGTTCTTTGTTGAAGAGGTGTTGATTATTTTGGATATTAAGGTAACTAGTTCTTTAAGACTAGCTGACACTATTTCTGCCTTTTTATTTCTTCTGTGATTTCAGAGGTTTTCTTTCCAAATCCCCATACTAGGGAATGGAATAGGCTGAGAATTTTCTTTTATTTTTAAACTATATTCTTTGTCAGCAGTTAAATTCAATTTGGAGGGTTCTCCAATTTATTGGAGCTATCTCTACTCCTACTAATTATGCTATTGTTTTTATAGCAAAATAGTATTTATTTTCCTTTATATAGTTGTATCTTATTTTTGGAAAATTATTTAGTTTCAGGTACTTTTCTTGGTCCTGTGATATTGCAATTGCTTCATTTTTTCTGTTTACTTTAAGATCAAGTATCAGATCATGATTTATTTTAGCATTGTTAAGGGACAACATTTACTAGACTAGGTGCCGTTGCATTTGTCTTGTTGTTTTGCATTTTGCAAGTCCTCTGTTTTGACTGGTCCTTTAAACTGGACTATCATGCTAATGATTTCATTTGTGTCTTCATTTTATTGAATATATTCGCAAATGAGGGTTAATCTATGTCTTTAGCTATTTTAGCTAGAAGAATTCTGTGATTTTTAAAAAAAAAAAAAAAAAAAGAAAATCCATATTTCTTTTGTTCTAAGATAATCAATTATAATTGGATTCAATTCTTAAATGTTACTATGGGCTTCAAGATTGAGTTCTAAGACTAAAACTTTAAGCTTATACTAGTTTGGTTGTTCTTATTAAGGAACGAATCCTGAGTTCTTTCCCAAGTAACATGTTTTTAATTGGGGTTCGAAATTAGCTCCCTAATGTTGCGATGCACGTGCCGTATTCCAGCTTGGCTGGTAAGGGGCAGGTTAAGACTTCTTTGAAATGTATTTGGTTCCATTTTGTCCAAATTTCTTTGATTTTATTCCAGTAAGGCTAACACTTTCTTTCAGTGTGTTTCTGTCCTATATATTTTGGATACTGTTGAGGCATGGCTGGGTACCCATGGGGTTCAAGCGCTGCTCAGACCTGGAATCTTCTGGGGTTTTTATTCCAGTTCCTTTTCTAGAAACTGGGTTTTGGAGTTTTATTCAAACTATTTTGCCTTTTTGTGGTCATTGATAGCATTATTTGTTTTCTTTAGATACAATAAATGCGTATTCTTAATTTTTCTGTTTTCATTCAGATTATTTCCTGAGGATGCGGATTCACATATGTTTCACTTGCTCTTGGTCACCTTTTTTTTTAGGTTTCCAGATGGTTTATGTCACTATCTTTGTCTCTATCAGACAAGGGACAATTTGTATTGGGTTCCGTCTGTCGGTACCTTTAGTCTCTATTATTTCCTTCAGTTGCTATATATGCATAGAAGTTTTAACAGCATTGGATTCAATTCCCTTTGCTCATTTTCAATGGAAAGATCCTTTCCAGCTTTTTATGAGTGTTGTTTCTTCAAGAACATGGTTGGAGGATCAATTAACCAAAAAGTTTGTTGATTCCTCAGACAAGAGTAACCTTTTTTAGATTTCCGGATAGATTCAGTGTCCATGACTCTGTTGGACAGGAGACGTCTGAAATTGTTTCAGCTTATCGAAACCTTCAGTCTCAATCATTCCCTTCGGTAGCCTTATGCATGGAAATTCTAGGTTCTTATGACTGCTGCATTGGACGTGTTCCCCTTTGCTCATTTTCACATGCAACCTCTTCAGCTCTGTATGCTGAACCAGTGGTGCCGGGATTATACAAAGATATCTCATTTAATATCTTTAAAACGGATTGTTCGACACCCTCTGACGTGGTACAGACCACCATCGTTTAGTTCAGGGGGCTTCTTTTTTTCTTCCAACATGGACTGTGATCTCAACAGATGCAAGTCTGACAGGTTGGGGAGCTGTATGGGGGTTTCTGACAGCACAAGGGGTTTGGGAAATCTCAGGAGGTGAGATTACCAATCAATATTGTGGAACTCCGTGCAATTTTCAGAAGCTCTTCAGTCATGGCCTCTTCTAAAGAGAGAATCGTTCATTTGTTTTCAGACAGACAATGTCACAACTGTGGCATATATCAATCATCAAGGAGGGACTCACAGTCCTCTGGCTATGAAAGAAGTATCTTGTATACTGGTATGGGCGGAATCCAGCTCCTGTCTAATCTCTGCGGTTCATATCCCAGGTATTGACAATTGGAAAGCGGATTATCTCAGTCGCCAAACGTTACATCCGGGCGAGTGGTCTCTTCACCCAGAGGTGTTTCTTCAGATTGTTCAAATGTAGGGACTTCCAGAAATAGATCTGATGGCTTCTCATCTAAACAAGAAACTTCCCAGGTATCTGTCCAGATCCAGGGATCCTCAGGCGAAAGCAGTGGATGCATTGTCACTTCCTTGGAAGTATCATCCTGCCTATATCTTTCCGCCTCTAGTTCTTCTTCCAAGAGTAATCTCCATGATTCTGAAGAAATGCTCGTTTTTTCTGCTGGTGGCTCCAGCATGGTCTCACAGGTTTTGGTATACGGATATTGTCCGCATGGCTTCTTGCCAACCATGGACTCTTCCGTTAAGACCAGACCTTCTGTCACAAGGTCCTTTTTTACCATCAGGATCTCAAATCCTTAAATTTAAAGGTATGGAGATTGAACGCTTGATTCTTAGTCAAAGAGGTTTCTCTGACTCTGTGATTAATACTATGTTACAGGCTTGTAGATCTGTATCTAGGAAGATATATTATCGAGTCTGGAAGACTTACATTTCTTGGTGTCTTTCTCATCATTTTTCCTGGCATTCTTTTAGAATTCCGAGAATTTTTCAGTTTCTTCAGGATGGTTTGGATAAAGGTTTGCCTGCAAGTTCCTTGAAAGGACAAATCTCTGCTCTTTCTGTTCTTTTTCACAGAAGGATTGCTATTCTTCCTGATATTCATTGTTTTGTACAAGCTTTGGTTCGTATAAAACCTGTTATTAAGTCAATTTCTCCTCCTTGGAGTTTGAATTTGGTTCTGGGGGCTCTTCAAGCTCTTCCGTTTGAACCTATGCATTCACTGGACATTAAATTACTTTCTTGGAAAGTTTTGTTTTCTTTTGGCCATCTCTTCTGCTAGAAGAGTTTCTGAATTATCTGCTCTTTCTTGTGAATCTCCTTTTCTGATTTTCCATCAGGATAAGGCGGTGTTGCGAACTTCTTTTAAATTTTTACCTAAGGTTGTGAATTCTAACAACATTAGTAGAGAAATTGTGGTTCCTTCATTATGTCCTAATCCTAAGAATTCTAAGGAGAGATCATTGCATTCTTTGGATGTAGTTAGAGCTTTGAAATATTATGTTGAAGCTACTAAGAATTTCCGAAAGACTTCTAGTCTATTTGTTATCTTTTCCGGTTCTAGGAAAGGTCAGAAGGCCTCTGCCATTTCTTTGGCATCTTGGTTGAATTCTTTAATTCATCATGCTTATGTCGAGTCGGGTAAATCTCAAAGGATTACAGCTCATTCTACTAGGTCAGTTTCTACTTCCTGGGCGTTTAGGAATGAAGCTTCGATTGATCAGATTTGCAAAGCAGCAACTTGGTCTTCTTTGCATACTTTTACTAAATTCTACCATTTTGATGTGTATTCTTCTTCTGAAGCAGTTTTTGGTAGAAAAATACTTCAGGCAGCTGTTTCAGTTTGATTCTTCTGCTTATAATTTCAGTTTTCTTCATTATAAGATTTAAACTTTATTTTGGGTGTGGATTATTTTTCAGCGGAATTGGCTGTCTTTATTTTATCCCTCCCTCTCTAGTGACTCTTGCGTGGAAGATCCACATCTTGGGTAGTCATTATCCCATACGTCACTAGCTCATGGACTCTTGCTAATTACATGAAAGAAAACATAATTTATGTAAGAACTTACCTGATAAATTCATTTCTTTCATATTAGCAAGAGTCCATGAGGCCCACCCTTTTTTGTGGTGGTTATGATTTTTTTGTATAAAGCACAATTATTCCAATTCCTTGTTTTTTATGCTTTCGCACTTTTTTCTTATCACCCCACTTCTTGGCTATTCGTTAAACTGATTTGTGGGTGTGGTGAGGGGTGTATTTATAGGCATTTTGAGGTTTGGGAAAATTTGCCCCTCCTGGTAGGAATGTATATCCCATACGTCACTAGCTCATGGACTCTTGCTAATATGAAAGAAATGAATTTATCAGGTAAATTCTTACATAAATTATGTTTTTCTTATTCTCATAGAAATCATTTTGCTTAATTTACATACTGAATGTGCTCTAAGTTATCTGCCTAAACAAAGATGTTCATTTTAAAGGGACATTCCAGGCAAAATTGTAATCTACATAGATGCATTTCAGTTTTGAAAAGAAGCATTTTTGTAATATTCATGTATTACCAAAAATGCTTCTAATAAAAGTTATAGCTGTTTGAAAAGTGTATTTAAGTATGCACTGTGCACCAGCATTTTAAACACAGCACTTGTTTAGAGAGCCTTAGGTGCTTGTACCATCTGGTAATGACTCAATTAGTTAATTGCTGACATGATAAAAGCCCCACTGGTGCGCTGAGCAGCTGCAGTATTTAATGTCCCTTTAAAGGACCAGTAAACTTTTATTTTTGTTATACAATTTTTTTTAATATCATATACTATTAGTAAATTATTAGAGATCCTTATGAATATAATATAATAACATATTATATTAATAAATGCAAACTTACTCAAAAAATATCATACTCTTACAGCTTGCCAAGCTCAAACAAGCCTCCTCAAATTTTGGGCGTGGTCTACTTTGACTAAAGTCAGTCACCGCTCTTGAATTAATGATACATTTGCATAATCACAGTTATAAAGGCTTGCAACCTTATTGTTAATGCACATTTTATAATGGTCGTCTTCAGCGTAAACATAGAGTGCCGATCAGATGACCTAAACGTCATGTCAATGTATACACTGAGCATGGTTTTGTTATAACAGCACTGCCATTGTGCACATGTTATTGTGCCCCTGACTTGAACAATGAACTGCGCCTGTGAATGCTTCTGTGCCTCTTCACGAGCCTGGCACCTAGGTAGCCCTCTGAGATAGGACATGAATTATGAATATCGCAAAGGGCTTGTAAATTATTAAATATTCAAAATCAGTTTAGAACCAAAAAAAATTAACATGTTTTAGCACATGTATATTGATGATTTTATGTTCAAATAAAACATTTTTAATTCCTGTAATGATTTCATGGGGCTTATTGTCCCTTTAATTAACATTCTTCAAGGGTTGTGCTTGTTTACCAATAGAACTGCAGTACACAGTATGGTTAGTGTTTGTGTGTTTCTCCAACATAGGTGTGTCCGGTCCACGGCGTCATCCTTACTTGTGGGATATTCTCTTCCCCAACAGGAAATGGCAAAGAGCCCAGCAAAGCTGGTCACATGATCCCTCCTAGGCTCCGCCTACCCCAGTCATTCTCTTTGCCGTTGTACAGGGAAACATTTCTCAACAAGCTGAACCTGATGTGATTACTTTTAAATTTAAGTTGGAACATCTCCGCGCTCTGCTTAAGGAAGTGTTATCCAATTTGGATGATTGTGATTATCTGGTCATTCCAGAACCACTATGTAAAATGGAAAAGTTCTTAGAGGCCCCGGGGCCCCCCGAAGCTTTTCCTATATCCAAGCGGGTGGCGTACATTGTTAGTAAAGAATGGGACAGGCCCGGTATACCTTTAGTACCTCCCCCCATATTTATAAAATTGTTTTCCTATAGTCGACCCCAGGAAGGACTGATGGCAGACAGTCCCCAAGGTCGAGGGGGCGGTTTCTACTCTACACAAGCGCGCCACTATACCCATAGAAGATAGTTGTGCTTTCCAAGATCCTATGGATAAAAAATTAGAAGGTCTGCTAAAGATGTTTGTTCAGCAAGGTTCCCTTCTACAACCAATTGCATGCATTGTCCCTGTCACTGCAGCCGCGTGTTTCTAGTTTGATGAGCTAGGAAAGGCGATTATTAGTAATTCTTCTTCTTATGAGGAGATTATGGACAGAATTCGTGCTCTTAAATTGGCTAATTCTTTCACCCTAGACGCCACCTTGCAATTGGCTAGGTTAGCGGCGAAAAAATTCTGGGTTTGCTATTGTGGCGCAGAGCGCTTTGGTTAAAATCTTGGGCAGCGGATGCGTCTTCCAAGAACAAATTGCTTGACATTCCTTTCAAGGGGAAAACACTCTTTGGCCCTGACTTGAAAGAGATTATCTCTGATATCACTGGGGGCAAGGGCCACGCCCTTCCTCAGGATAGGTCTTTTCAAGACCAAAAATAAACCTAAGTTTCGTCCCTTTCGCAGAAACGGATCAGCCCCAAGGGCTACGTCCTCTAAGCAGGAAGGTAATACTTCTCAAGCCAATCCAGCCTGGAGACCTATGCAAGGCTGGAGCAAAGGAAAGCAGGCCAGGAAACCTGCCACTGCTACCAAGACAGCATGAAATGCGGGCCCCCGATCCGGGACCGGATCTGGTGGGGGGCAGACTCTCTCTCTTCGCTCAGGCTTGGGAAAGAGATGTTCTGGATCCTTGGGCGCTAGAAATAGTCTCCCAAGGTTATTCTCTGGAGTTCAAGGGGCTTCCTCCAAGGGGGAGGTTCCACAGGTCTCAGTTGTCTTCAGACCACATAAGAAGACAGGCATTCTTACATTGGGTAGAAGACCTGCTAAAAATGGGAGTGATTCATCCTGTTCCATTAGGAGAACAAGGGATGGGGTTCTACTCCAATCTGTTCATAGTTCCCAAAAAAGAGGGAACGTTCAGACCAATCTTAGATCTCAAGATCTTGAACAAGTTTCTCAAGGTTCCATCGTTCAAGATGGAAACCATTCGAACACTTCTTCCTTCCATCCAGGAAGGTCAATTCATGACCAAGGTGGATTTCAAGGATGCGTATCTACATATTCCTATCCACAAGGAACATCATCGGTTCCTAAGGTTTGCATTCCTGGACAAGCATTTCCAGTTCGTGGCATTTTCTTTCGGATTAGCCACTGCTCCTAGGATTTTCTCATAGGTACTAGGGTCCCTTCTGGCGGTGCTAAGACCAAGGGGCATTGCTGTAGTACCTTACTTGGACGACATTCTGATTCGAGCGTCGTCCCTTCCTCAAGTAAAGGCTCACACGGACATTGTCCTGGCCTTTCTCAGATCTCACGGATGGAAAGTGAACGTGGAAAAGAGTTCTCTATCTCCGTCAACGAGGGTTCCCTTCTTGGGAACTATAATAGACTCCTTAGAAATGAGGATTTTTCTGACAGAAGCCAGAAAAACAAAACTTCTAGACTCTTGTCGGATACTTCATTCCGTTCCTCTTCCTTCCATAGCGCAGTGCATGGAAGTGATAGGTTTGATGGTAGCGGCAATGGACATAGTTCCTTTTGTGCGCATTCATCTAAGACCATTACAACTGTTCATGCTCAGTCAGTGGAATGGGGACTATTCAGACTTGTCTCCGAAGATACAAGCAAATCAGAGAACCAGAGACTCATTCCGTTGGTGGCTGTCCCTGGACAACCTGTCACAAGGGATGACCTTCCGCAGACCAGAGTGGGTCATTGTCACGACCGACGCCAGTCTGATGGGCTGGGGCGCGGTCTGGGGATCCCTGAAAGCTCAGGGTCTTTGGTCTCGGGTAGAATCTCTTCTACCGATAAATATTCTGGAACTGAGAGCGATATTCAATGCTCTCAAAGCTTGGCCTCAGCTAGCGAGGGCCAAGTTCATACATCAACCATCAGGGGGGAACAAGGAGTTCCCTAGCGATGGAAGAAGTGACCAAAATCATTCTATGGGCGGAGTCTCACTCCTGCCACCTGTCTGCTATCCACATCCCAGGAGTGGAAAATTGGGAAGCGGATTTTCTGAGTCGTCAGACATTGCATCCGGGGGAGTGGGAACTCCATCCGGAAATCTTTGCCCAAGTCACTCAACCGTGGGGCATTCCAGACATGGATCTGATGGCCTCTCGTCAGAACTTCAGAGTTCCTTACTACGGGTACAGATCCAGGGATCCCAAGGCGGCTCTAGTGGATGCACTAGTAGCACCTTGGACCTTCAAACTAGCTTATGTGTTCCCGCCGTTTCCTCTCATCCCCAGGCTGGTAGCCAGGATCAATCAGGAGAGGGCGTCGGTGATTTTGATAGCTCCTGCGTGGCCACGCAGGACTTGGTATGCAGATCTGGTGAATATGTCATCGGCTCCACCATGGAAGCTACCTTTGAGAGACCTTCTTGTTCTAGGTCCGTTCGACCCACTCCAGCTGACTGCTTGGAGATTGAACGCTTGATCTTATCAAAGCGAGGGTTCTCAGATTCTGTTATTAATACTCTTGTTCAGGCCTGAAAGCCTGTAACCAGAAAAATTACCACATAATTTGGTATATCTGTTGGTGTGAATCTGCAGGATTCCCTTGGGACAAGGTTAAGTTTCCTAAGAGTCTATCCTTCCTTCGAGAAGGATTGGAAAAAGGATTATCTGCAAGTTCCTTGATGGGACAGATTTCTGCCTTGTCTGTGTTACTTCACAAAAAGCTGGCAGCTGTGCCAGATGTTCTAGCCTTTGTTCAGGCTCTGGTTAGTATCAAGCCTGTTTACAAAATTTTGACTCCTCCTTGGAGTCTCAACCTAGTTCTTTCAGTTCTTCAGGGGGTTCCGTTTGAACCCTTACATTCCGTTGATATTAAGTTATTATCTTGGAAAGTTTTGTTTTTGGTTGCAATTTCTTCTGCTAGAAGAGTTTCAGAATTATCTGCTCTGCAGTGTTCTTCTCCTTATCTGGTGTTCCATGCAGATAAGGTGGTTTTGCGTACTAAACCTGGTTTTCTTCCAAAAGTTGTTTCTAACAAAAACATTAACCAGGAGATAGTTGTGCCTTCTTTGTGTCCTAATCCAGTTTCAAAGAAGGAACGTTTGTTGCACAACTTGGATGTAGTTCGTGCTCTCAAATTTTACTTAGCAGCTACTAAGGATTTCAGACAAACTTTGTCTTTGTTTGTTGTTTATTCTGGTAAACGGAGAGGTCAAAAAGCAACTTCTACCTCTCTCTCCTTCTGGATTAAAAGCATAATCCGATTGGCTTATGAGACTGCCGGACGGCAGCCTCCTGAAAGAATCACAGCTCACTCCACTAGGGCTGTGGCTTCCACATGGGCCTTCAAGAACGAGGCTTCTGTTGATCAGATATGTAAGGCAGCGACTTGGTCTTCACTGCACACTTTTTCTAAATTTTACAAATTTGATACTTTTGCTTCTTCTGAGGCTATTTTTGGGAGAAAGGTTTTGCAAGCCGTGGTGCCTTCCATTTAGGTGACCTGATTTGCTCCCTCCCTTCATCCGTGTCCTAAAGCTTTGGTATTGGTTCCCACAAGTAAGGATGACGCCGTGGACCGGACACACCTATGTTGGAGAAAACAGAATTTATGTTTACCTGATAAATTACTTTCTCCAACGGTGTGTCCGGTCCACGGCCCGCCCTGGTTTTTTTAATCAGGTCTGATAATTTATTTTCTTTAACTACAGTCACCACGGTAACATATGGTTTCTCCTATGCAAATATTCCTCCTTAACGTCGGTCGAATGACTGGGGTAGGCGGAGCCTAGGAGGGATCATGTGACCAGCTTTGCTGGGCTCTTTGCCATTTCCTGTTGGGGAAGAGAATATCCCACAAGTAAGGATGACGCCGTGGACCGGACACACCGTTGGAGAAAGTAATTTATCAGGTAAACATAAATTCTGTTTTTTAGAAAAATCTTACTGAGGTCTAGATCTCTTTTGAGTTTGCAAACAACATGTCATATGTGTTGGTAATTGGTAGTTGTTTGCATTAATATCACAAATAGTATGAGAGGTATTTTGATGTTTGTGCAGCCTTAAATGCTATACATTTTGCATGTGATGTACACAGCGTCTGTAGAAAAATAAAAAAGATAGGGGCGCCCTTATAAATTAGTGTGTATATTCTTATGTCTATGAGATAGTAAGTGTTGTAATCAGGAGAGTATGATACACGTATAAATACCAATTGTGTATGTGCAGAGATTTTACACAAACCTATATATATTAAATAGTAAGTATATATCTATTCTCCTCTATGTCTCAAAGGTAATTTAACACCCACAAGAAATTGGTATGTAAAATAACATTAGTGACAGCAATGGTATATCTATATAGAATGAGTGTCACAGTTAATAGACAAATGGAGAGGATACCAACCTTATTGGAAAAATCTATATACTATCATTCTTAGGCCTAGATTTGGAGTTCGGCGGTAGCCGTCAAAACCAGCGTTAGAGGCTCCTAACGCTGGTTTTTGGAGTCAGTGATTAAAGGGTCTAACGCTCACTTTTCAGCCGCGACTTTTCCATACCGCAGATCCCCCTACGCCATTTGCGTATCCTATCTTTTCAATGGGATCTTTCTAACGCCGGTATTTAGAGTCGTTTCTGAAGTGAGCGTTAGAGCTCTAACGACAAAACTCCAGCCGCCTGAAAATAGCAGGAGTTAAGAGCTTTCTGGTTCATAAAGCTCTTAACTACTGTACCCTAAAGTACACTAACACCCATAAACTACCTATGTACCCCTAAACCGAGGTCCCCCCACATCGCTGCCACTCGATTAAAATTTTTAACCCCTAATCTGCCGACCGCCACCTACGTTATACTTATGTACCCCTAATCTGCTGCCCCTAACCCCGCCGACCCCTATATTACATTTATTAACCCCTAACCTGCCCCCCACAACGTCGCCGCCAGCTACTTAAAATAATTAACCCCTAATCTTCCGACCGCAAAGCACCGCCACCTACGTTATCCCTATGTACCCCTAATCTGCTGCCCCTAACACCGCCGACCCCTATATTATATTTATTAACCCCTAATCTGCCCCCCTCAACGTCGCCGACACCTGCCTACACTTATTAACCCCTAATCTGCCGAGCGGACCTGAGCGCTACTATAATAAAGTTATTAACCCCTAACCCGCCTCACTAACCCTATAATAAATAGTATTAACCCCTAATCTGCCCTCCCTAACATCGCCGACACCTAACTTAAATTATTAACCCCTAATCTGACGACCGGAGCTCACCGCTATTCTAATAAATGTATTAACCCCTAAAGCTAAGTCTAACCCTAACACTAACACCCCCCTAACTTAAATATAATTTACATCTAACGAAATAAATTAACTCTTATTAAATAACTTATTCCTATTTAAAGCTAAATACTTACCTGTAAAATAAACCCTAATATAGCTACAATATAAATTATAATTATATTATAGCTATTTTAGGATTAATATTTATTTTACAGGCAACTTTGTAATTATTTTAACCAGGTACAATATCTATTAAATAGTTAAGAACTATTTAATAGTTACCTAGTTAAAATAATAACAAATTTACCTGTAAAATAAATCCTAACCTAAGATATAATTAAACCTAACACTACCCTATCAATAAAATAATTAAACTACCTACAATTACCTACAATTAACCTAACACTACACTATCAATAAATTAATTAAACACAATTCCTACAAATAAATACAATTAAATAAACTAGCTAAAGTACAAAAAATAAAAAAGAACTAAGTTACAAAAAATAAAAAAATATTTACAAACATAAGAAAAATATTACAACAATTTTAAACTAATTACACCTACTCTAAGCCCCCTAATAAAATAACAAACACCCCCAAAATAAAAAATTCCCTACCCTATTCTAAATTAAAAAAGTTACAAGCTCTTTTACCTTACCAGCCCTGAACAGGGCCCTTTGCGGGGCATGCCCCAAGAATTTCAGCTCTTTTGCCTATAAAAGAATAAATACAATACCCCCCCCCCCCAACTGTTCCGATCAGCCAATAGAATGCGAGCTCAATCTGATTGGCTGATTGGATCAGCCAATCGGATTGAACTAGATTCTGATTGGCTGATTCCATCAGCCAATCAGAAAATTCCTACCTTAATTCCGATTGGCTGATAGAATCCTATCAGCCAATCGGAATTCGAGGGACGCCATCTTGGATGACGTCCCTTAAAGGAACAGTCATTCGTCGTTCAGTCGTCGGTCCGGATGGATGTTCCGCGCTGGAGGTCTTCAGGATCCTGCCGCTTCGCTCCGGATGGAAGACCATAGAAGATGCCGCCTGGATGATGACTTCAATCGGATGGAAGATCCTCTTCTGCCCCGCTTGGATGAAGACTTTGACCGGATCATGGACCTCTTCAGCCCCCCGCTTGGGCTTGGATCAGGACATCGGAGGAGCTCTTCAGGACGGATCGGTGAACCTGGATGGTGAAGACAAGGTAGGAAGATCTTCAGGGGCTTAGTGTTAGGTTTATTTAAGGGGGGTTTGGGTTAGATTAGGGGTATGTGGGTGGTGGGTTGTAATGTTGGGGGGGGGGGTATTGTATTTATTCTTTTATAGGCAAAAGAGCTGAAATTCTTGGGGCATGCCCCGCAAAGGGCCCTGTTCAGGGCTGGTAAGGTAAAAGAGCTTGTAACTTTTTTAATTTAGAATAGGGTAGGGAATTTTTTATTTTGGGGGGCTTTGTTATTTTATTAGGGGGCTTAGAGTAGGTGTAATTAGTTTAAAATTGTTGTAATATTTTTCTTATGTTTGTAAATATTTTTTTATTTTTTGTAACTTAGTTCTTTTTTATTTTTTGTACTTTAGCTAGTTTATTTAATTGTATTTATTTGTAGGAATTGTGTTTAATTAATTTATTGATAGTGTAGTGTTAGGTTAATTGTAGGTAATTGTAGGTAGTTTAATTATTTTATTGATAGGGTAGTGTTAGGTTTAATTATATCTTAGGTTAGGATTTATTTTACAGGTAAATTTGTTATTATTTTAACTAGGTAACTATTAAATAGTTCTTAACTATTTAATAGCTATTGTACCTGGTTAAAATAATTACAAAGTTGCCTGTAAAATAAATATTAATCCTAAAATAGCTATAATATAATTATAATTTATATTGTAGCTATATTAGGGTTTATTTTACAGGGAAGTATTTAGCTTTAAATAGGAATAAGTTATTTAATAAGAGTTAATTTATTTCGTTAGATGTAAATTATATTTAAATTAGGGGGGTGTTAGTGTTAGGGTTAGACTTAGCTTTAGGGGTTAATACATTTATTAGAATAGCGGTGAGCTCCGGTCGTCAGATTAGGGGTTAATAATTTAAGTTAGGTGTCGGCGATGTTAGGGAGGGTAGATTAGGGGTTAATACTATTTATTATAGGGTTAGTGAGGCGGGTTAGGGGTTAATAACTTTATTATAGTAGCGCTCAGGTCCGCTCGGCAGATTAGGGGTTAATAAGTGTAGGCAGGTGTCGGCGACGTTGAGGGGGGCAGATTAGGGGTTAATAAATATAATATAGGGGTCGGCGATGTTAGGGCAGCAGATTAGGGGTACATAGGGATAACGTAGGTTGCGGCGGTTTACGGAGCGGCAGATTAGGGGTTAAAAAAAATATGCAGGGGTCAGTGATAGCGGGGGCGGCAGAATAGGGGTTAATAAGTGTAAGGTTAGGGGTGTTTAGACTCGGGGTACATGTTAGAGTGTTAGGTGCAGACAGAGGAAGTGTTTCCCCATAGGAAACAATGGGGCTGCGTTAGGAGCTGAACACTGCTTTTTTGCAGGTGTTAGGTTTTTTTTCAGCTCAAACAGCCCCATTGTTTCCTATGGGAGAATCGTGCACGAGCACGTTTTTGAGGCTGGCCGCGTCCGTAAACAACTCTGGTATTGAGAGTTGCATTTGCGGAAAAAATGCTCTACGCTCCTTTTTTGGAGCCTAACGCAGCATTTGTTTGAACTCTTGATACCAGAGTTAAATTTATCGTGCGGCCAGAAAAAAGCCTGCGGAGCGTTAACAGCCCTTTTACCGCCAAACTCCAAATCTACGCCATAGGGTGGTAAAAATGCTATTAAAGATATAGATTATTTCTTTTGTTAATAGTGTGCAAAATCTAACACAATTAATGCCAAAATGCATGTGTAACAGAGTCCACTTAAATAGAATGATGATGCAGGTCTAGGCAGCTATCTGTGGAGGATCCAGGCCACAATCCGGATTCAGTGATCTACAAACAATACAAAAACACAGAAGCGCCACATGGCCCAATATTGTTTGGTACAGAGTGGAAGTAGTATGTGATGGGTACACTCACATTTGCTGTGGCACCCATAGTGGTGCAGAAGAAGCGATCTGGGATCAATTAGCAGTCACCCAGAAGACTGACCTCCAGTGGTTACTCACTAATCTGCAGGGAGTGGTAGAAACACAGAGGTGCCTATATGGCCTAGTATTGCTTGTGTAGGCAAGTAAATATCCAACAATAATAAATATTGCACTCACATTTAGAAGAGCACCTTCAATGGTGCGCTCAGGGCAGACTGGGATCAATATAGTCACCCAGCAGACTTATCTCAGGCAATCTGGAACTCCCAGTGATCCAAGAGTGATAAATAGATCAGGTGCAATTAAGAAATAATCCGGCAGCAAATGATAAGTATTAATAAAACTTACTTTATTTAAAATATTATTAAAAGCAACGCGTTTCTCAACCAACCAGTGGTTGTTTCATCAGGCTTAATAAAAATCAGTATTAAACACTTGCTATATATACCTGACTATTCTAAATAATGAACTGCACCTGAGTAAGAAGTTAATTAGTTTAAAAGTCATGTGAGTAAATAATCCAATCAGATTTGCAGATGCAAAAAAGACTCAGCATGTAAACAAACATTCATTGTCAGAGCAATACATCTTGAAATGAGCATTAACAGTTGACAAACAATCCTTAATCAGACATTTAACCTACTCCACAATAAATCTTAAAAGTGATCATAAATATGTTGCAGTATTAAAAACATATATATGCAGACCCTTTTGTAATGTTAAGCAAGAACAAATTACAATCAGTCCCACATTGAGCATTAACAATGGACAAATGATCCTTAATCAAACATTTGACCTAATCCATAATACATGTAATATGGTCACAAATATGTTTCTATATTAGTAGCATTTATGCAAGCCCTTTCATAGTATTTGAGCATATAATACAAGTTACGACCGGTCCCCCATTAAAACTATAAAGTAATAGGGATAGTATCCTACAGTGCAATATGGTCACGTAACGTCAATAGATGTAGTGTCTTACTGTGTAATGTAGTCACATAGCATCAATTCGAAATCAAAGGATCACCAGCCCTAATTCGTTCTGTTCTAAAATGTGCTTACTGTGGTTGTATGTAGCGATCTCGATTTTTTGCCGTAATCAAGGCGTAGTAAGCAGCTGGCTCCGTTCTATGTTTGCAGCTAATGTGTTTGGTTGCTAGGTTACGTTGGGGTAGGTCCTAGTGACGTTCTCCAAACTGATAGGTTCTCTACAGATGATATTGGCTAACGGCTAAATCAGCAAATACTATAGAGCAGCGTTAACTGTTCTGTAACAAATTAGAAATTATATAAGAAATAAAAAATATGTATGTGCAAAAAAGTGGAATCTATTTTAACCACAGTAGTGAGCTATGGTATCTTATATAAATATCATGAAGTGGTGTCTACGTGAATTTGTAAATAAATAAATAAGTAGAACTACAGTGAGATACACTATGTATAAGTATATTGATAGATACTAGCGTGTTACTACAATGTATAGACATATGTATATATCTGTGTAAATACTGCAATAGTAGGTACCGAAAATAACAATGCCATATCCTATTAATTTATAACGGAGTTTTAATGTGTGGTGACTATAATACTAATAGTCACATGAATAAAGTGAATCCAATTTTGAGGACACAAGATATATTATATTATATTAAACTATGTTACACCGTTGATCAGGTCATGTGATGTGCAAGTGGTGTGAAGTATATATAATGTGATAGTGTGTGCAGATTAACCTCTAATAGGGTGCGTAACTATAGTGGTGACTAATCCTGGTGAGATATAAGTGTTGGGCTTAAAATCTATTATAATTCCCGCTATGCTAGTGATAATTATTCATAAGATAGTAATTTATCTATCTATTATATGAAACCTAATGTTTCATCATAGTTGTGGACGTCGCTATCTAGTGATTTGGCGTGTATGTCCTAAATAAGTGGATAGCATATGCAGGGCCTATGATTACCCAAAAACTGAACTCGCCCATCGGGCGAGTAACTGCAAAAAATTACCAGCCCGCAGGAAAATTTACTCGCCCGTGCGCATTCTGCATATGTGTACATTATACATTAAAAAGGACAAAAGACACCTTGTTATAATCTCACAAACCTGTATTCTTTATTTTTGTATACATTCCTGACATTGGTCCAATTATACAATCATTGAACTATGGAATAGTGCAAAATTAGACTTTTAGTGAACTAGTATTGATATATTTTAAGCAAATTTGAAAATAAAATTAGTAACTGAGCCTCAGCCATTGTATTGAAGTCAATACAGAAAGTAACTGATCTATGTTGCACATGAAACATTGTTGAAACTGTTAACAGATGTCAATCTGAGTCAGAGTGCTCTGGGAAGTTCAACTCACAATCATAAACCTCATTAAGTCTTGACACCTCAAACTCTTCTGCTTGCTCCTCATCATTTTCGAGATGATCAAAAGGGATTGGAACCTCTGCAACCTCAGCAATTACTAAATTTGATGTTTCATTTGTAGACCTTTTGTATGTGACATTTCTCTTTCTTGGTCCTGCTGTTGCCCAATGCCTTACTGCATCACTTGGATCAAATTGATCTACTGGTGCAGAATGAAGGTTTACAATCATTAAATCTGACAATGTTGAAGTTATGAGGGAGGAGCGCCAGTCACTTTTGATCATCTTCATTTTGGAAAAGCCTTTTTCACATTCTGATGTGCTGACTGGCAAGGTTAGGATCAAGTCCATCAAACTCAGAAGATGGCCACATTTATCTCCGAATTCTCTGTTGACTTCAGGCCAGGTGACCGTTTTCAGCTTCTTCTCCCAGTCATTCTTGTTATACAAACTAGTCTTAAGAACTGTCCATTCATTCACTATTTCCCTACAACTAACACCCTGTGCCTCTAGTACTGGTTGAAACTGACTGGTCAGAGTTACAATGTCTTCATTGCCAAAGTCTGGAAGAAAGAAAACAAGAAATTCCTTGCAAACATGTTTGATGCATATTTTTTTTGCTCTAGTACTAAAATAAACTATACTAATTACATATTAAACAAAATATATGTAATATTCATATATTTCATATTAAACAAAATATATGTAATTCATATATTTTTGTTTAAAATGTCCTAATAATATTTTACATGATTAGAGAACATCTCTAATTACATTTTAAATGTAGAAATACCTTCTGAGTTTTCTTTGTCAGGCCACGTTTTGAAGGATGTCACCGATGTTGCCTGAAGAACTCCTTCTTCAATGTCTTCAAAGCGATCTTCAAAGCTGGACTGTATTGCTTCCAGAAACTTCTTTTTTGAACTCTTGAAGGCATCATTCTTTCCTTTCAACTCAACTCCTTCAAACCTTGCTGTGCCTTCTTCATCATACTGAATAGAATGAAGAAGTGACCCAGGTACATGCCTGGAACATATATGAACATAAGAACAAAACCTCTTATAGAACAAAACAACAAAAAAAAATACATACCTCTCTTTCAGAGCGATCAGTATTTTTTTGGTCACTTCCAAACTGTTGTGGACATCTGCAACACTTGCATTTCGGTTCTGAAGAGTGTTGGACAAGTTGCATAGCTGTAAAAGCACATCATACATGAAACACGCATACTGGACCATTGACAGACTTGTTGCAGCTCTGTAAAAGCATCTGGCCTTTGCTTGTTGTTCTCCTCTCACACCTTTTGAATCAGGAGATTGGACCTAGAAATAAAGTAGTATACAATACATAATTGCCCTGCTTATCTCTCATTTTTTATTCTTTCTTTTTCTCTCTCTCTCTCTCTCTCTGGGATTTGGTTTCTCAGTTTTGAGAGACAGAGAGAGGGAGGGAGAACTAGAGAAAGGCAGAGAGAGTGAATGACAGCAGCACAGGAGAGATAAAAGGAATAAGAGGTAGGGGGAAAGGGACAGATAGGGAGGAACAGGAGTGGGGAGGGTGAAATTGAGGGAGAGAAAGGGGGCTTGAGAGACATGGGGAGAAAGCAAGGGAAGGCTGGAGAGATAGAGATAGCAGAGGGAAGGGGCAGAGGTCTACATACCTGATCAAGATGTTGTATTATTGCTTTGTAACCTTTGAGGAAATGGTCAAGTGCACGCCAAAAGTGGCCTACCCATCGTGTCCCATCTGCTCGTGTAGGCAATAGTGGCCTCATTTTCAAAGAAGCATAGCTGTTCTTAAGATTTGCACGGTTGAGTGCTGACTTGTGATAAAATAAATATAACCCTAGAAGTAGATCCTTTAACTTCTGATGACTCTCATTATTGGCTGCTGTGTCCCTGACACTTAGCTCCAAGCGGTGACTCATGCAGTGAATTGCAACAACATGCTTTCTCTGTCCTTTTAGCTTCTGCACAACTCCTCCATTTTTTCCCAGCATCACTGCTGCTCCATCAGTGCCTATTGCAACTAGTTTCTCCTTCCACGACTGGTCAAGGTGTTGTGTAACTGCTGCATTTACTGCCTGAGAAATGGTTTCATCATCAGCCTTTTCAACTGACTGCAAAGCCACAAATCTTGTGTGTACCTTGCCTTCTATTGCAAATCTAGCATAAATAATTTCTTCCTCCACCACTGCACTATCAACTGAACCATCACACAAGACTGCAACAAACTTGGCAGCTGCATATTTTCTTTTTGTATGTTTTCTTTCTTCCTGTGCAATAAAGTGTACAAATGACCGTGCTGATATGGTATTAAGATAGGTATCTCCCACATCCAAACCCTTTTTTTTGTCAAGTCTGTAGAAACAAAATAGTCAAGAGATAAAAATTAGCATTTGGGATATAAAAAAGTAATATAAACCAAGCACACAGTTAGGGAAAAGCCAAACAAATAAAAACATACACTTTACTTACTTGCACAAATCTGGAAAGTCAGAGAAAGGCCTCGATTTAATGGCAAGGAGATGAGCGTTGCGAAACAGTAGTTTTAGTTTCTCTGTCTGTGCCTTTGTCATGGTAGCGATTGCCTGTCCAGCAGGTGTTTCAGTCTGCTTTAATTTTCGGTTTGTCTCACACTGGACACTCCACAGATGCCCTGATGAAAGCTCATGTGATCGAATACCTTCAAGTTTCATTGTGCTGGTACCTTCCACAAATGCATTCCGTTTGTTTGAAAATGCCTGGCATACACTACATAGCATAATCTGTTTTGAGCTGTTGTACACAAGCCACTCTCTCTTTTCCCCCTTATCATTAATCATCCAGCTGTCTTTGAATTGTCTCTCTCTCTTTTCCTTTTCATATTGTCTGGCCCTTTCTCTCTTTTTTGCATCATCTACCTTCTTCTTCTTTGATGGTTCACTGACATTATTAAGATAGCTCCACATCCTATAGCCATCACTTTGAAATGGAACAGGATTTATCAGTACCTGAGCTGCAGTGTCTGCTACCGGTATTCTGCTCCCAAAAAAATAGTGCGTATGCTGTGACATTGCTAAAGTAACTTCCAGAAGCATGGTCGGTATGTCAGAAAAATATACAGTAATGCAAACCTGAGCAGCACTTTCTTTCATTATTTCCGCTGCTATTGTAGTCCATACAAAATTGTGCATCAGCTGCAACATCGCTAACAAGGTGCCCCACAAAACCATAAAGTGTCTGCCGTTAACGAGGATCTTTGCTGTGACATCAATGTATCATCCGGAACACAAGCTTGTATCAATGCTCCCAAATAAAAGTGCGTATGCTTCCTAAAAATACTGTACGCCCTGATGTGACATCACTAACAACGGACAAGCAAGCTAGATGGAATTAATGCGCTGCGCTAGTATTGCTAGTAGTAGTATTAAGGCGCTGCAAAAATAGTGCGGGAAATAGTGCGGCTGCAGTATGAATAAAAAAGAACACATTTTGCCCCCCCAAAAATAGTGCAAAGCTGCCAATGGTGAGATCGCCAGCCAGGCTGGTAAACTGTAAATTTTACTTGCCCGCAGGAATTTTTACTCGCCATTGGCGACCGGACCGGTCTATTCATATGCGCTGCATATGAAATGTAGTGTGACTATTTTAAGAATAGTCAGGGTATAATGTGTGAAAGTATATATTCATTAAACAAACTTTTTGGTTTGTCCATCGTGATAAGAGATGGCTATACTAATCTAAGTGTAAGATGGAAGCATGCATGTTGATAAATTGCTAACGTTAGGATAATATTGATCAGAGCATATCACTCATGTTTTTGTGAATATAGATTACCATCTACTTAGTGAACCAGTTTTAGGTATAATTATAGATCAAATGCTGCTAAATCTACACATTCATTTAAGCCATCTAGATAGAGAGTTTTTAATTTATGTATCCAGTAGGTTTCTCTGTGGCGAATGCACAGCATCGTATTATGGCTATTTCTTGGGATCTGTTCTATCGGAATGATGCTTTCGAACTTCCCTTATGGGTGTAGAGACAAATGTCTAGGGACACTATGTTTCAGAAATTTTCTTGTAACATTGTATAAGTGTTCACTCCATTGTCTCTTTATTTTGCGACAAGTGCGGTCCACATATTGGACCCCACATGAGCAGCAAATGGGATAAACCACATATGTGGATTCACAAGTCAGGCGTTTTTTAATTTTAAATTGTTCTCCTGTATAGTTGGATTGGAAGGTTTTTGTGCCGCTCTTTATTGTTTTACACATGCTGCATGGATTTATGGCATTTAAATACTCCACTTTGGGGTATATAGTTTCCCAAGAATGTTCTATTGTTGGTGTTGGTGGCCATGTTTAAAGTATTAAGATTTAATTTGTCTCTAACTATTTTGCTTGGTGCTAATTTATTTCTGAGTGTTGGAGCCCTTCTATAAACTATTTTAGGTTTGGAGGATATATGATTTTTTAGATGTAGGTTGTCACAAATGATTGGCCAATGCTTCAAAATCTTTTAGGAGGGCAGAGCTAATCGCCAAAGAGACAAGACGCATGATATGATAGCTCCCGGCTTTATCAATAAATGTGGGGGACTATTTTAGGCTTAATGCCTCTTAAGTGATAGAAAGTATACTTTATTCTCTGTTGCAGAGCCTGCAGTTCAGTTTGGAAAAAGTGCTGGATGTGGGTGGCTGTTTGCAGTCAGAATTACTAACTAAGGCCTAGCTGGAAGTTGCGATGAGCATGGAGGAGCATCACATGACTATATTGGCCCTATTTGACTACTAGCACAACAAGCTAATGAACCGACTAGACAGGCTTATCCAACTCAACCGACCTCTAGGTTTGAGGCAGGGTGACGTTAGTCCTGTCGAAGGAGAGAATCTCATACCCAAGAGTAAAGCTGTTACCCCGGGGACTTCTGCCTGTCACTCCTTATCGGAAGCGGTCACCCACCTAGATGCTCCCTTAGCTTGCATCAGTAGCGATCACCTATCATATACTTCTGACCGGGGAGACCTGATCGACCCTCAGGAGCAGTGGGAAATTCCTGCCTGGCAGCAGAAAGCAGCAGTCGTGGGAGGTATTGAAGATGAGGCTCCCAAAAAGCTGAGCAGTGGGCCCATGAGTATGTGTGGCCAGAAACTTGCAACTGCAGCGACGTACAGTTCTAACAGGAGGTCCCTTGTCTTCCACTGTCCCGATGCTATGCCGAACGTTTGTCCCTTTGCATTGACATGTGTGCTGGTCCCCCAGGATCCTTGGAGTTACGGTGGGTCTCTGTATCAGTGGAACTGTGTTTGCTGGAGAACCGGCATGGGCTGAGTCTACATATCATCTTGGTGACCTCGCACAGATACTCTAGCGAAAACATGTACCCTTACATGGCACAAGCAGTGACTCTTTAGCCTCCTTTCCTCCTACTTTATGATGGCAATGTTGCCTGAGACTATATTAGGTGAGACCAATTATGTAATTTAAGGATAGGAGAGCAATGATCATATAATGCATATCTAAGTGGCATTCTAAGCTGCAAACGCTGAACCTAGCACCCTTGGAGTTTTTACTGGGTGTATCTTTGCATCTTTATTCTTACTTATAGCCTTTCAAAAGTCTGTCCCCTGCATTTTATTGCAGCCTCTTTTTGAAAGTGTATGTTGCTGGGGAAGAGAGGGATTACATTAAACTATAACCTGGGTAACATGGCCTATATAAATAACGGGACTCTGTAGTCAGTTTTTCATGTTATTAGTTGTCAATGTCCTCTATTATCTCCTTTACTATAGGCAGCTCTGTTCCTATATACATGGGCTGTTTCTTTACATATTTATTGAAGGTTGTTTAGTTTTAAATGACGTTAAGTTGCTATATCAATATTCTATGTTTTTATATAAGTTGCTCCTCTCCCACCTTTGTTGGAGGCTGTCTGTATCTTTGTTGATCTGTGCGAAAACCTGCGATATGAAATGATGCCCTGAATGTCAGAACCTAGCAATATATATATCTTTACTATGTACTGGTAATCTCCTAGTCTCATGCCTCTAGCAGTACACCTAGAAGACATTGCCTACATTATAGTGCCCTGATCCAGGTGATTCTAGGGCCAATTAACTTGTTAGATATATAAATTAGCAACAGAAGGATACGCTATTTTCGGTTTATCCTCCGCCCCCCACCAATCTTGTGCGGTTAGGGTTAAATCCTCTCTCCTCCGCATACTTTTTTGACGGAGTTTAGTAGTCTCTGTCCAACCCGCAGAGCCATGACTTAGTCTTTCCCTGCATCTATGTAAAATGGCTTTCGGGGTTCCAACACTGGAAATTTTATTTTGTTTATGATTTTCTGTTTACCTGAAGTGCATCCAGGATAATAGTCTTAATAATGCTTTTATCTCTATAGCTGCGCAGTGTTAATAGATAATTTGGTTTAAACTAGCAACTGAGGACTGTTCTGCACCTTGCTTTTATCAACCGCCGACTTACACAGAGCTACATGGGTGCCCTCCTTATGCTTTTCTACTTTAATATTGATAGTTCATTCCAGAATTTGTATTTACCCCATATACGCTGAAACTGCAATTTTTACTATTATCTCCATTAACATGCCCTCAATTGTTTTGCTTAGTTTCTGGTCCCTTGACTAGACCTGTTTGTCTGAGGACATCGCAAAGCTATATGATTTAAAAAATGAGGTGCCTAAAATGTTATGTCAAGTCAGTATAATGTATATGGTGAAGTGTAATCTGTTGATGAGACTGTTGTGTATATGCTATTATAACCTCAATAAAAAATTATTTAAAGAAATAAAATAATTCTTTTAATCTCTCGATGTTGGCCACTAAATCCAGTAATAAACAGCAGAGTTTTAGTATCCTCATTAGGTGTCTGTCTTTTAATTTTATTCTTTTTTGGTATGAAATAATAAGTCCTATCATCATGTAAGGCTCTAAGGTAGCCCTTTTGTATCAATTCTAGAGGATATCCTTTTCCAAGGAATCTATCTATTAATATAATGGACTGTGATTCATAGTTCTCTATAGTGCTACAGTTGCATCTGATACGTCTAAACTGTCCGTAGGGTACGTTCTTTTTCCAACTGTAATAGTGGTTGCTATTAAAGTCTAAAAAGCTATTGCAATCTACTTTTTTGAAATATGTCTCAGACACGATTGTGCCTGAGGATGAAAAATATAATAAGTCAAGATATTCAATTTTAGTCTGTTGAATATTAGTGATAAATTCAAGGCCATAATTATTCACATTAAGTGTATCTGTAAATGATAGAGCTTTCTCATAGGACCCCTTTAAAAGAAAAAGAAGATCATCTATATAACGATCATAGTACACCAGGCTCGCCCCCATAGGGGACCCATAAATATGAGTCTCTTCAAATTTTCCCATATATAGGTTTGCAAAGCTGGGGGCGAACCTGGTGCCCATGGCCGTACCTTTGATTTGGAGAAAAAATGATCCCTTGTACTGAAAATAATTATGGTGGAGGATAAAGTGTATCAGTTCACTAATAAATAACTGTTGTTTCCTGGGCATATATATGTCTGTTTGTAGATACAATTGAATTGCTAATATACACTTGTTGTGGGGGATGTTAGAATATAGTGAACTAACATCACTTGTAATCCACCACAATTCCTTAATAGTGTTAGTGATTCCTAAACTGGTAAGTTTAGTCAATAAATCTGATGAATCTCTGATAAATGAAGGTAAAGCTACAACATGTTTTTGTAAAAATGAATCAATATATGCTGAGAGATTGTCAGTCAAGCTCCCGATGCCAGCTATTATAGGGCGTCCTGGAGGATTTTGTGTATTTTTGTGTATTTTGGGTGATAGTAAAAGGCTATATTGGGATTTTTTGGGTAGAGATAATCTCTCTCTTTTTTAGTTATGATGCCTTCATCAAACCCCTCTTGTAAAACAGAATATAATTGTTTCTTCTATAAGGTAAGACGAGTCCACGGATTCATCTTTTACTTGTGGGATATTATCCTTCCTAACAGGAAGTGGCAAAGAGCACCACAGCAGAGCTGTCTATATAGCTCCTCCCTTAGCTCCACCCCCCAGTCATTCTCTTTGCCTACTCTAAGTACTAGGAAGGGTAAAGTGAAAGAGGTGATAAAATATTAGTTTTTTTAATTTCTTCAAGCAAGAGTTTGTTATTTTAAATGGTACCGGTGTGTACTATTTACTCTCAGGCAGCAGATGGCTGAAGACTGCTGCCTGGAGGATGATGATCTTAGCATTTGTAACTAAGATCCATTGCTGTTCCCACAGAGGCTGAGGAGTACAGGAAACTTCAGTGTGAGGAACATTTTCATGCTATGCAGCAGTGAGGTATGTTCAGTCATATTTTTTTCTGGAGAGACTGTGTATTTCAGAAAGGCTGACATTATACCCAGGAGGGTAAGGGTAAGCTGTAATCCTAGAGTTAATAAGAAGGTCATTACTAAGCTTGCATAAGGGGCCAATTACAAATATGATTGACACTGATTAGTAAATGTTTGTGGGCAAACGTTTTTATGATCTGGGAGTGCTTTAAAGTTTTGTGGAAATAACGTTTTGGGTAACTTTGAGGACACACATGGCTTAATTTCTGGGTCTCAGAACCCACATGGCTAGTTATAACTGCTCTGGTGCGGTATGGGCGGGGCCTATTTTCACGCCTCAGATGCGCAGTTAGTTTTTCTCAGCAAGCAGCAAGCTCTAACTCCTGAGGGCCCTGGTGGATGTTTTGGGCCAAATCAAAGCTTTAACCCCACATTTACTATCCCTGAGGGCAGGTAGGGCCACAGCAGGGCTGTGGCAAGGTGCTGAGGTTTTTCCTGATCTGGGCCTATTTTCAGTCCGGTTTGCCCATTAAAGGTTTAATTGTTAAAATACCTTGTGGGGCAATCTTAACTACATATATTGTGTCTGCTTACAAAATTTTGAAAAATTTGGTGCATGTTTAGGCTGTTTTGCAGAACGTGTATGCTTTTTTTTCTCTTAAAGGCGCAGTACCGTTTTTTAAGATTGTTATTTTTTTCACTAAATAAAGTGTTTTCATGCTTGTTTGTAGTCATCACTAACCTGTTCAACATGTCTGACATTGAGGAAAGTTAATGTTCAATATGTTTAGAAGCCATTGTGGAACCTCCACTTAGAATGTGTCCCTCATGCACTGAAAGGTCAATAAATTGTAAAGAACATATTTTAGCTACTAATTCTCCCCAAGTGTCACAACCGTTAACGCCCGCACAAGCGACGCCAAGTACTTCTAGTGCGTCTAATTCTTTCACCCTGCAAGATATGGCCGCAGTTATGAATACTACCCTCACAGAGGTTTTATTTAAGCTGCCTGGGTTGCAGGGGAAGCGCAGTAGGTCTGGTGTGAGATCAAACGCTGAGCCCTCTGACGCTTTATTAGCCATATCCGATGTACCCTCACAATGCTCTGAGTTGGGGGTAAGGGATTTGCTGGCTGAGGGAGATTTCTGATTCAGGAAATATGTTCCCTCAGACAAATTCAGATATGACGGCTTTTAAATTTAAACTAGAACACCTCCGCTTATTGCTCAGGGAGGTTTTAGCGACTCTGGATGATTGTGACCCTATTGTAGTTCCAGAGAAATTGTGTAAAATGGACAGATTTCTAGAGGTTCCTGTCTACACTGATGTTTTTCCGGTCCCTAAGAGGATTTCGGACATTGTTACTAAGGAGTGGGATAGACCAGGTATTCCATTTGCTCCCCCTCCTACTTTTAAGAAAATGTTTCCCATATCAGACACCATGCCGGACTCGTGGCAGATGGTCCCTAAGGTGGAGGGAGCTATTTCTACCCTGGCCAAGCGTACAACTATACCTATTGAGGACAGTTGTGCTTTCAAAGATCCTATGGATAAAAAATTAGAGGGTCTCCTGAAGAAAATATTTGTTAATCAAGGTTTTCTTCTCCAGCCTATAGCGTGCATTGTTCCTGTAACTACTGCAGCGTCCTTTTGGTTCGAGGCTCTGGAGGAGGCTCTTCAGGTTGAGACCCCATTAGATGATATTCTGGATAGAATTAGGGCTCTCAAGCTAGCTAATTCTTTCATTACAGATGCCACTTTTCAACTGGGTAAATTAGCGCAGGTTTTGCCATTTTAGCGCATAGAGCGTTATGGCTTAAATCCTGGTCTGCTGATGTCATCAAAAGCTAAGCTGTTAGCCATCCCTTTCAAGGGTAAGACCCTATTCGGGCCTGCACTGAAAGAGATCATTTCAGACATCACTGGAGGAAAAGGCCATGCCCTTCCTCAGGATAAGACAAATAAGATGAGGACCAAACAAAATAATTTTCGTTCGTTTCGGAACTTCAAAGGTGGTCCCTCTTCCTCTTCCCCTGCCACAAAACAAGAGGGGAATTTTGCTCAATCCAAGTTAGTCTGAAGACCTAATCAGTCTTGGAACAAGGGTAAACAGGCCAAGAAGTCCGCTGCTTCCACCAAGACAGCATGAAGGGGTAGCCCCCGATCCAGGACCGGATCTAGTAGGGGGCAGACTTTCTCTCTTTACTCAGGCTTGGGCAAGAGACGTTCAGGACTCCTGGGCTTTAGAAATCGTTACCCAGGGGTATCTTCTGGATTTCAAAGATTCTCCCCCAAGGGGGAGATTCCATCTTTCTCAATTGTCTGCAAACCAGACAAAAAGAGAGGCGTTCCTACGCTGTGTAGAAGACCTTTATACCATGGGAGTGATCTGCCCCGTTCCGAAAACAGAACAGGGGCAAGGGTCCTACTCCAATCATTTTGTGGTTCCCAAAAAAGAGGGAACATACAGACCAATTTTGGATCTCAAGATTCTAAACAATTTCCTCAGAGTCCCATCCTTCAAGATGGAGACCATTCGGACTATTTTGCCAATTATCCAGGAGGGTCAATATATGACCACTGTGGACTTAAAGGATGCATATCTACACATACCTATCCACAAAGATCATCACCAGTTCCTCAGGTTAGCCTTTCTGGACAAGCATTACCAGTTTTGTTGGCCACAGCTCCCAGAATTTTCACAAAGGTGCTAGGGTCCCTTCTGGGGGTTCTAAGGCCGTGGGGCATAGCTGTGGCGCCCTATCTGGACGATATCTTAATCCAGGCGTTGACTTACCAACTAGCCAAGTCTCACATGGACATCGTGTTGGCTTTCCTAAGATCTAACGGGTGGAAGGTGAATGTACAAAAGAGTTCACTTATCCCTCTCACAAGAGTTCCATTCCTGGGAACTCTGATAGATTCGGTGGACATGAAATTTTTTCTGATGGAGGTCAGGAAATCTAAGATTTTATCCATCTGCCGAGCTCTTCATTCCATTCCTTGGTCATCAGTGGCTCAGTGTATGGAGGTAATCGGCTTAATGGTAGCGGCAATGGACATAGTTCCGTTTGCTCGCTTGCATCTCAGACCACTGCAACTATGCATGCTCAAACAGTGGAATGGGGATTATCCTCTGAGGAGATAAATCTGGACCAAGAGACCCGAGACTCTCTTCTTTGGTGGTTGTCACAGGATCATCTGTCCAAGGGAATGTGTTTCCACAGGCCAGCGTGGGTCATAGTGACGACGGACGCCAGCCTATTGGGCTGGGGTGCAGTCTGAAATTCCCTGAAAGCACAGGGTTTGTGGACTCAGGAGGAGGCTCTCCTCCCGACAAATATTCTAGAACTGAGAGCAATATTCAATGCGCTTCAGGCGTTGCCTCAGCTGGCGTTGGCCGATTCATAAGATTCCAGTCGGACAATATCACGACTGTAGCATATATCAATCATCAGGGGGGAACAAAGAGTTCTCTAGCGATGATATAGGTTACCAAAATAATTCGATAGGCAGAGACTTATTCTTGCCATCTATCAGCAATCTATATCCCAAGTGTGGAGAACTGGGAAGCACATTTTCTAAGTCGTCAGACTTTTCATCCGGGGGAGTGGGAACTCCATCCTGAGGTGTTTGCACAATTGATTCGGCAATGGGGCACACCAGTATTGGATCTGATGGCGTCTCGTCAGAATGCCAAACTTCCTCGTTACGGGTCCAGGTCAAGGGATCCTCAGGCAGTACTGATAGATGCTCTAGCAGTATCCTGGTCGTTCAACCTGGCCTATGTGTTTCCATCATTTCCTCTCCTTCCTCGTTTGATTGCCAGAATCAAACAGGAGAGAGCTTTGGTGATTTTGATAGCGCCTGCGTGGCCACGCAGGACTTGGTATGCAGACCTGGTGGACATGTCATCTCTTCCACCATGGACTCTGCCACTGAGACAGGACCTTCTGATTCAAGGTCCGTTCCAGCATCCAAATCTAGTTTCTCTGCGGCTGACTGCTTGGAGATTGAACGCTTGATCTTATCCAAGCCAGGTTTCTCGGAGTGGGTCATAGATACCTTGATTCAGGCTCGAAAGCCTGTCACCAGGAAAATTTATCATAAGATATGGCGTAAATATCTTTATTGGTGCGAATCCAAAGGCTACTCATGGAGTAAGATCAGGATTCCTAGGATTTTGTCCTTTCTCCAAGAAGGATTGGAGAAGGGGCTTTCAGCTAGTCCCTTAAAGGGACAGATATCTGCTTTATCAATTCTACTGCACAAACGTCTGGCAGATGTTCCAGTCGTTCAGTTGTTCTGTCAGGCTTTAGTTAGAATCAAGCCTGTGTTTAAACCTGTTGCTCCGCCATGGAGTTTGAATTTAGTTCTTAAAGTTCTTCAAGGGTTCCGTTTGAACCTATGCATTCCATAGATATTAAGCTTCTATCTTGGAAAGTTCTGTTTTTAGTTGCTATCTCTTTGGCTCGAAGAGTTTCTGAACTATCTGCATTGCAATGCAACTTGCCTTATCTTGTTTTCCATGCTGATAAGGTGGTTTTGCGTTCCGAACCTGGATTCCTTCCTAAGGTTGTTACTAATAGGAATATCAATCGGGAAATTGTTGTTCCTTCTCTGTGTCCTAATCCTTCTTCTCAGAAGGAGCATCTGTTGCACAACTTGGACGTGGTTCGTGCTTTGAAGTTTTACTTGCAAGCGACCAAAGATTTCCGTCAAACATCTTCTTTGTTTGTTGTCTATTCTGGAAAACGTAGAGGTAAAAAAGCTACGGCTACCTCTCTTGCCTTTTGGCTGAAAAGCATCATCCATTTAGCATACAAGACTGCTGGACAGCAGCCTCCTGAAAGAATTACACATTCTAAGTTTTACACATACTAAGTGTTTTTTACTTTGTAAGTATTTTGGTAAATACAGTCTGCTTTTTTGATCAGGTTTTATCTGTATCTGCGGTATATCTATTTATATAGTGCTTGTCTAAACAGTCAGTCCATATTTCATACTTAATTTGTATATATTCAATATTGCATAGTATATGCAAGTGTTTTTTGTATGCTGTTTCTTGTTTATATAAAATTATATATAATTTTTTGCATACATTTATATATTTCAGTATGAATTAAATCTGCACATCCAGACTCATTCCTTTATCTTTTAGGAGATTGGGAGTTTTTCTTCTCGTAAGAAGCAGATTCCTCCTAATTAATCAGCTAATCTGAACTTCTTTGGGAATAGTTTCATGATGCAGGTATTACCTAAGTAAACGTGGAAGCTAAAGGTTATACGTTTTAATCCAGTTATGGCTGCTTGTTTTAATAGGAGACTCCTGTTAAGGTGGCTGCTTTTATCGTTTGTGTCTAGGGCTGAAGGACATGGTTTTGGTTGTCCCTATTTGTCTCAGGGCTGAACTTGATCTTTATGCCAAGAAATAAGGGTATTTTCTTTATTATTTTTGGCTTAAGAATTCTAGACCCTATTATAAAGGTACTTGGTCTCAAATTAAAAGCAATTATACCTGCTCTTCTTTATCCACTAGGATTACCTTTGCTTGCTCTGGTTGGCATTCTTAGATGTTCACAGTTTGTTGTTGTCTTTCTGTTTCATTTTCATGCAGTATTTAGGGGATCTTAATTGTCCCTTATTTTTATGCAGGCTTTTTAATTTATGGTCTTTTAACCATGCCCATATCCGGCTTAGAGGGTGTCTTTTTTTAGAAGACATTACGATTCCTTTCTAATGTGTTTATTGTTGGTGGATTCATGCAGAATATACTTCAGAAGTTGTGTCTGCCCTGGAATCCTATTTATTTTCAATCAGTAGCTCACTGCATTTGCAACCCTGTTTTTTCCCAAATCTTAATATGAGGAGAGTCCACGGCTTCATTCCCTTCTTGTGGGAATACAGAACATGGCCACCAGGAGGAGACAAAGACACCCCAGCCAAAGGCTTAAATACCTCCCCCACTTCCCTCATCCCCCAGTCATTCTTTGCCTTTCGTCACAGGAGGATGGCAGAGAAGTGTTGGAAAATTCAGAGTAGTCTCTTATGGAGGGTAGTACTCTTCAGTATGGGACTGACATTTTAAATAGTCTTGTCAGCCTCTCAGTGAGAGCATTGACGAATGTTAGGGTCTGGAGATGCAGGAAGAGGTTTTCTGCAAAACCATCCAGACTCGTATTAACAACTCCTAAGCAATCAGTGTTGACGAGTTTCACTGCCTGCTTCTGTCACTCAAGTCCATGTCAGGTGCAATGCTACATGACTGTCAAACTTGAGAGGCTGTGTGTCTGTTCCACGGCAGAAATTCCGGTAAGATCTTTTCATTTCATCTCATATGATAACTTAAAGAAGACATGGTCACAGTGTGACTCCTTTATCTGTATGGAATCAAGGGTTAATATCTCCGGAAGGAGGTTATTGAACAGATTGGATTTATACATAACTTGCTTTATTATTTTTTATGCTGTGATATGTGTGAGATAAGGCTCAGGCAGGTGTCGAACATTTTAGATTTTACTTTTGTTTTTGAGATAACTGCGCGGACTATTATTTGGCGAGTTTCTCTCTTGGAGCAGGGGCGGTCCTGCATGGCACTCCATGTTACCGGGTGTGGTCTCAATGACTTCCTCTTTCCTGACCGTGCGGTTTACAGGAGAAGAAGCAGTTTCTCTGTGGGGCCTGGGTCATAGTAGGTGGTGAGTGCCCCGGCCATTGGGGGTATAAAGGTGCCATTTATCTTGTTCTAGTGTCCATCTTAAAAGTACAAGCTATGGAGGACTCTGATGCGTTAGTGTATTCCCTCTTTTCCTAAAGCTAATACCTGTTTTTATTGTGAGGCGGCTACGGTATACCCGCCTTCTCAATTATGTTCCACATGCCTCGATAAGGTAGTTTATATCTAAAAAGACAAAGATGTTTAGTACCACTGAACCGTCCACCTCTGAGGGATCTCTGTCCCGTGAGGTGCGTTCCCTGCAATCATCTCTTACTACACATGCAGCCTCCCATTGCACTGCTAATCCTCCTTCGGGAGGGGCCCTTTTACCGCCAGACTTTTCTGAACAGTTACAGACGGCAGTGTCTGCAACCTTCAGTGTTTTACCTCACCCTGCTAAGCGCAAGCAAAAGGTTAAATATTGCTATCCTTCCCAGGGGTCATCTACCAATTTGTTGGATTTATCTGATACTAGATTATCCGCTGATGAAGACGCCTCTGATAGTTCAGAGGAGGCTCTTTCTGGGTCGGAATATGCTGCCTCTAAACCTCCAGCTGCAGACAAACCAGATTTTAGATTTAGGATTGTGCACTTACGCTTTCTGTTAAAAGAAGTGTTGGCTACGTTAGAGGTTCCGGAACCTAAATTACGCGAGGAACCTTCTATTCCTAAGCTTGACAAGGTTTATGAGGACAGGGTGGTGCCACATACTTTCCTGGTTCCTGTAAAGATGGCAAATATTATTAAGAATGAATGGGAGAGACTTGGATCTTCTTTTCCCCCTTCTTGATTTAAAAAATTATTCCCTGTTCCAGACTCTCAATTAGAGTTGTGGGGGTCTGTACCTAAGGTGGATGTAGCTATCTCCACGCTTGCTAAACGCACCACTATCCCGCTTAAGGATTGTTCGTTGTTTAAGGAGCCCATGGATAAGAAGCTAGAAACTCTGTTAAGGAAAATGTTTCAGCACACAGGGTACTTGTTTCTGGAGCCGCTACCTATTGGTGCGACTCTATCGGCGATGATTGAGGTGGAAACTCCCCTCAACGAGATCCATGAAACAGTTAAGGCCTTGAGGGTAGCTAATTCTTTCATCTGTGATGCAAACATGCAGATTTTTCGCCTGAATGCCAAAACATCAGGTTTTTCTGTTCTAGTCTTGGTCTGCGGACATGACTTCAAAATTTAGATTGCTTTCCTAGAATAGATAAGGTCTTTTCTGCCCTTAGTTCAAGAGGGGCAGTTCATGACTACGATAGACTTGAAGGATGATTACCTTCATGTGTCAATACACAAGGCTCACTTCAAGTTCTTAAGATTCACTTTTTCTGGACCACCACTTCCAGTTTGTGGCTCTACCTTTTGGTCTGGCTACTGCTCCAAGAGTCTTTACAAAGGCTCTGGGGGCTTTGTTTGCGGTATTGAGGTCCAGAGGTATTGCAATAGCGCCATACTTGGACGACATCCTTGTCTAGGCTCCACACTGCCAGCTGGCAGAAGACCATTCAAGAGCTCTTCTTCTTCTTCAATCTCATGGATGGAAGATAAACTTAGGAAAAAGTTCTCTGGTTCCCAGTACCAGGGTGAAATTCCTGGGCGCGATAATAGATTCCATATCCATGAGGATATTCCTTACAGACCAGAGATGTTGCAAAATGACTTCCAATTGTCTTGCCCTACAGACCTCCTCAGGGCCATCTGTGGCCCGGTGTATGGAGGTAATTGGGCTCATGGTGTCCAGTATAGATATCATTCCATTCGCCAGGTTCCATCTCAGACCTCTTCAGCTGTGCATGCTGAGGCAATGGAACGGCGACCACTCGGATCTGTCTCAACAGATTTCTCTGGACATCCAGTCGAGAGAATCGCTCTCTTTGTGGCTCTGTCCCAAGGGACGTCCTTCTTGAGACCATCCTGGGAGATTGTGACTACGGATTCAAGCCTCTCATGATGGGGAGCCGTTTGGGGTGCCAGGAATGCACAGGGCCAGTGGACTTGAGAGGCATCTCTTCTCCTGACCAACATTTTGGAACTTTGAGTGATCTTTAACGCTCTGAAGGCTTGGCCTCTTCTGGATTTGTCCCAGTTTATCAGATTCCTATCGGACAACATTACCTCAGTGGCTTACAGCAACCATCAGGGGGAACGAGGAGCTCCCTAGCAATGAGGGAAGTATCTCAGATTCTGGAATGGGCGGAGGCCCACAACTGCTCGCTGTCAGCAATCCACATTCCGGGTGTGGACAACTGGGAAGCGGATTTCCTCAGCAGACAATCCTTTCATCCTGGGGAATGGTCTCTCCACCCTCCAGTCACGGTACAGGCATCCCCAGGCAGAGCTGATAGATGCCTTAGCAGTGCCTTGGAGGGTCAAACTAGTTTACATTTTTCCACCGTTACCTCTTCTACCTCGGGTAATGGCCCGCATCAAGCAGGAGCAAGTTTCAGCGATTCTAAATTGCTCCATCGTGGCCGCGAAGGATGTGGTTTGCGGACTTGGTGAGGATGTCCTCATCGCCTCCATAGAGGTTACCTTGTTGCAGAGATCTGCTGGAACAGGGTCCCTTTGTTCATCAGAATCTAGATTCTCTGAGGCTGACTGCGTTAAGATTGAACGCTTAGTCTTAGCCAAGAGAGGTTTTTCTGAGACTGTGATTGATACTCTCATTCAAGCTAGAAAGCCGGTAACTCGTCGCATCTATCATAAGGTGTGGAGGACCTATTTATTCTAGTGTGAAGAGCGTGGATTCCCCTGGCATAAGGTCAGGGTGTCCAGGATTCTTTCTTTTCTCCAAGATGATTTGGAGAAGGGACTTGCCGCTAGTTCCTTGATGGGACAGATTTCGGCTCCATCTGTGTTATAACACAAGAGGCTAGCTGAGCTTCCTGGTATACAGTCTTTTGTTGAGGCTCTGTCAAGAATCAGGCCTGTATTTAGACATTCTGCTCCTCCTTGGAGTTTAAATCTGGTTCTTAAGGTTTTGCAGAGGGCTCTGTTTGAGCCCATGCAATCAGTTCTCATTAAGTTACTGTCTTGGAAGGTTCTTTTTCTACTTGCTATTGCTTCGGCATGCAGAGTCTCTGAGATGGTGGTCTTGCAATGTGAACCTCCTTACCTAGTTTTTCATGCTGACAAGGCTGTTCTTCGCACTCGATTGGGTTTTCTCCCTAAGGTTGTGTCTGATCGCAACATCAATCAGGAAATTGTGTTTTTCTTTCCTTGTGTCCTAATCCTTCTTCTTCGAAGGAACGATTACTTTATAATCTGGATGTGGTTCGGGCTTTGAAATTCTATCTTCAGCCACAAAGGATTTTAGACAGACTTCGGCATTGTTTGTTGTCTATTCTGAGAAGCGCACAGGGCAGAAGGATTCTTCCTCTTCCCTATCTTTTTGGTTGAGGAGCATTATTCGCCTAGCATATGAAACAGCGGGACATAAGCTTTCTCAGAGAATTACGGCTCATTCAACTAGAGATGTGGCTTCATCTTGGGCCTTCAAGAATGAGGCCTCTATGGACCAGATTTGTAGGGCGGCTACCTGGTCCTCCTTACATACTTTTTCAAAGTTTTACAAATGTGATGTTTTTGCTTCGGCTTAAGTAGCTTTTGGGAGAAAGGGTTTTGCAGGCTGTGATGCCCTCAGAATAGGGTCTGCCTCTCTTTTACCCTCCCGTTTTCATACAGTGTCCTCTAGAGCTTGGGTATATGTTTCCCACAAATAAGGAATGAAGCCGTGGACTCTCCTCATATTAAGATGGAAAACCGAAATTATGCTTACCTGATAATTTCCATCTGTATGAGGAGAGTCCACGGCCCCCGCCCATTTTCTCTGTTGGGCGGACCAATTTTTTTTTCTTCTCGCACCATTTATACTCTGATATTTTTCCTACTGTTCCTTGTTCCCTCGGCAGACTGACTTGGGGATGAGGGGAGTGGGGGAGGTATTTAAACCTTTGGTCCTTTCTGCCCTTTCTTTTCTTTTTCACATGAATATTGCCAATCTTCCTGATGTGCATAGTTTCTCTTGTTAAGTGTATCCAGTCCACGGATCATCCATTACTTATGGGATATTCTCCTTCCCAACAGGAAGTTGCAAGAGGATCACCCACAGCAGAGCTGCTATATAGCTCCTCCCCTAACTGCCATATCCAGTCATTCTCTTGCAACCCTCAACAAAGATGGAGGTCGTAAGAGGAGAGTGGTGTTTTATACTTAGTTTATTTCTTCAATCAAAAGTTTGTTATTTTTAAATGGTACCGGAGTGTGCTGTTTATCTCAGGCAGTATTTAGAAGAAGAATCTGCCTGCATTTTCTATGATCTTAGCAGAAGTAACTAAGATCCATGGCTGTTCTCACATACTCTGAGGAGTGAGGTAACTTCAGAGAGGGAATGGCGTGCAGGTTTTCCTGCAATAAGGTATGTGCAGTTAATATTTTTCTAGGGATGGAATTTGCTAGAAAATGCTGCTTATACCGGATTAATGTAAGTAATGCCTTAAATGCAGTGATAGCTACTGGTATCAGGCTTATTAATAGAGATGCATACTCTTATAAAAATGTAATATAAAACGTTTGCTGGCATGTTAATCGTTTTTGTATATGTTTGGTGACAAAACTTATTGGGGCCTAGTTTTTTTCCACATGGCTGGTTTGATTTCTGCCTAGAGACAGTTTCCTAAAGCTTTCCACTGTTGCAATATGAGTGGGAAGGGCCTATTTTAGTGCTTTTCTGTGCAGATAAAAATACTGACAGAGACATTCAGCTTCCCTCTGCATGATACAGGACATCTCTGAAGGGCTCAAAAGGCTTCAAAGTCGTGTTTGAGGAGGGTAACAATCACAGTAGACTGTGGCAGTTGTTGTGACTGTGTTTAAAAAACGTTTTTGTCATTTATTATTCTGTTTTTGTTATTAAGGGGTTAATCATCCATTTGCAAGTGGGTGCAATACTCTGCTGAGTTTTTACATACACTGTAAAAATTTTGTTAGTGTAACTGCCTTTTTTTACTGTTATTTCAAATTTTGTCAAAATTTGTTTCTCTTAAAGGCACAGTAACGTTTTTTATATTGCTTGTTAACTTGCTTTAAAGTGTTTCCAGTCTCATTGCTAGTCTGTACAAACATGTCTGAAACAGAGGATACTTGTTCATTATGTTTAAAAGCCATGGTGGAGCCCCATAGGAGAAGGTGTACTAAATGTATTGATTTCACCTTAAACAGTAAAGATCAGTCTTTATCTATAAAAGAATTGTCACCAGAGGGGTCTGTCGAGAGGGAAGTTATGCCGACTAACTCTCCCCACGTGTCGGACCCTTCGCCTCCCGCTCAAGGGACGCACGTTAATATGGCGCCAAGTACATCAGGAATGCCCATAGCGATTACTTTGCAGGACATGGCTGCAATCATGAATAATACCCTGTCAGAGGTATTATCCAGATTGCCTGAATTGAGAGGCAAGCGCGATAGCTCTGGGGTTAGACGAGATACAGAGCGTGTAGATGCTGTAAGAGCCATGTCTGATACTGCGTCACAATATGCAGAACCTGAGGACGGAGAGCTTCAGTCTGTGGGTGACGTCTCTGATTCGGGGAGACCTGATTCAGAGATTTCTAATTTTAAATTTAAGCTTGAGAACCTCCGTGTATTGCTTGGGGAGGTATTAGCTGCTCTGAATGACTGTGACACAATTGCAGTGCCAGAGAAATTGTATAGGCTGGATAAATACTATGCAGTGCCGGTGAGTACTGATGTTTTTCCAATACCTAAAAGGCTTACAGAAATTATTAGTAAGGAGTGGGATAGGCCCGGTGTGCCCTTTTCCCCACCTCCTATTTTAAGAAAAATGTTTCCAATAGATGCCACTACACGGGACTTATGGCAGACTGTCCCTAAGGTGGAGGGAGCAGTTTCTACTTTAGCAAAGCGTACCACTATCCCGGTTGAGGACAGTTGTGCTTTTTCAGATCCAATGGATAAAAAATTAGAGGGTTACCTTAAGAAAATGTTTATTCAACAAGGTTTTATTTTACAGCCCCTTGCATGCATTGCGCCTGTCACTGCTGGGGCAGCATTCTGGTTTGAGGCCCTGGAAGAGGCCATCCATACAGAAGCTTAGAACTCTTAAGCTAGCTAACTCATTTGTTTCTGATGCCATTGTTCATTTGACTAAACTAACGGCTAAGAATTCCGGATTCGCCATGGCTCAAATCCTGGTCAGCTGATGTGACTTCAAAGTCTAAATTACTCAATATTCCTTTCAAGGGGCAGACCTTATTCGGGCCTGGTTTGAAAGAAATTATTGCTGACATTACTGGAGGTAAGGGTCATACCCTTCCTCAGGACAGGGCCAAATCAAAGGCCAAACAGTCTAATTTTCGTGCCTTTCGAAATTCCAAGGCAGGTGCAGCATCAACTTCCTCCACTTCAAGACAAGAGGGAACTTTTGCTCAATCTAAGCATGCCTGGAAACCTAACCAGTCCTGGAACAAAGGCAAGCAGGCCAAAAAGACTTCTGCTGCCGCTAAGACAGCATGAAGGAACGGCCCCCTATCTGGCGACGGATCTAGTAGGGGGCAGACTTTTTCTCTTCGCCCAGGCGTGGGCAAGAGATGTTCAGGATCCCTGGGCGTTGGAGATCATATCTCAGGGATATCTTCTGGACTTCAAAGCTTCCCCTCCACAAGGGAGATTTAATCTTTCAAGGTTATCTGCAAATCAGATAAAGAAAGACGCATTCCTACACTGTGTGAAGACCTCCTAGTAATGGGAGTGATCCATCCAGTTCCGCGGACGGAACAAGGACAGGGTTTTTATTCAAATCTGTTTGTGGTTCCCAAAAAAGAGGGAACCTTCAGACCAATTTTGGATCTAAAGATCTTAAACAAATTCCTCAGAGTTCCATCTTTCAAAATGGAAACTATTCGGACCATCCTACCCATGATCCAAGAGGGTCAGTACATGACCACAGTGGACTTAAAGGATGCCTACCTTCACATACCGATTCACAAAGATCATCATCGGTTCCTAAGGTTTGCCTTTCTAGACAGGCATTACCAATTTGTAGCTCTTCCCTTCGGGTTGGCTACAGCCCCGAGAATCTTTACGAAGGTTCTGGGCTCACTTCTGGCGGTTCTAAGACCGCGAGGCATAGCGGTGGCTCCGTATCTAGACGACATCCTGATACAGGCGTCAAGCTTTCAAATTGCCAAGTCTCATACAGAGATAGTTCTGGCATTTCTGAGATCGCACGGGTGGAAAGTGAACAAGGAAAAGAGTTCTCTATCCCCACTCACAAGAGTCTCCTTCTTAGGGACTCTTATAGATTCTGTAGAGATGAAAATTTACCTGACGGAGTCCAGGTTATCAAGGCTTCTAAATGCTTGCCATATTCTTCATTCCATTCCGCGCCCTTCGGTAGCTCAGTGTATGGAGGTGATCGGCTTAATGGTAGCGGCAATGGACATAGTGCCATTTGCGCGCCTACATCTCAGACCGCTGCAATTATGCATGCTAAGTCAGTGGAATGGGGATTACACAGATTTGTCCCCTCTGCTAAATCTGGATCAAGAGACCAGAGATTCTCTTCTCTGGTGGTTGTCTCGGGTCCACCTGTCTGAGGGTATGACCTTTCACAGGCCAGATTGGACAATTGTAACAACAGATGCCAGCCTTCTAGGTTGGGGTGCAGTCTGGAACTCCCTGAAGGCACAGGGATCGTGGACTCAGGAGGAGAAACTCCTTCCGATAAATATTCTGGAGTTAAGAGCAATATTCAATGCTCTTCTGGCTTGGCCTCAGTTAGCAACATTGAGGTTCATCAGATTTCAGTCGGACAATATCACGACTGTGGCTTACATCAACCATCAAGGGGGAACCAGGAGTTCCCTAGCGATGTTAGAAGTCTCAAAAATAATTCGCTGGGCAGAGACTCACTCTTGCCACCTGTCAGCAATCCATATCCCAGGCGTGGAGAACTGGGAGGCGGATTTTCTAAGTCGTAAGACTTTTCACCCGGGGGAGTGGGAACTCCATCCGGAGGTGTTTGCTCAATTGATTCATCGTTGGGGCAAACCAGAGTTGGATCTCATGGCGTCTCGCCAGAACACCAAGCTTCCTTGTTACGGATCCAGGTCCAGGGACCCAGAAGCGACGCTGATAGATGCTCTAGCAGCGCCTTGGTTCTTCAACCTGGCTTATGTGTTTCCACCGTTTCCTCTGCTCCCTCGACTGATTGCCAAAATCAAACAGGAGAGAGCATCTGTGATTCTAATAGCGCCTGCGTGGCCACACAGGACCTGGTATGCAGACCTAGTAGACATGTCATCCTTTCCACCATGGACTCTGCCTCTAAGACAGGATCTTCTAATACAAGGTCCTTTCAATCATCCAAATCTAATTTCTCTGAGACTGACTGCATGGAGATTGAACGCTTGATTCTATCAAAGCGTGGCTTCTCCGAGTCAGTCATTGATACCTTAATACAGACACGAAAGCCTGTTATCAAGAAAATCTATCACAAGATATGGCGTACATATCTTTACTGGTGTGAATCCAAGAATTACTCATGGGATAAGGTTAGGATTCCTAGGATATTGTCCTTTCTCCAAGAGGGTTTGGACAAAGGATTATCAGCTAGTTCCTTAAAGGGACAGATTTCTACTCTGTCTATTCTTTTGCACAAGCGTCTGGCAGAAGTTCCAGACGTCCAGGCATTTTGTCAGGCTTTGGTTAGAATTAAGCCTGTGTTTAAACCTGTTGCTCTTCCATGGAGCTTAAACTTGGTTCTTAAAGTTTTTCAAGGAGTTCCGTTTGAACCCCTTCATTCCATTGATATTAAGCTTTTATCTTGGAAAGTTCTTTTTTTGATGGCTATTTCCTCGGCTCGGAGAGTCTCTGAGCTATATGCCTTACAATGTGATTCTCCTTATCTGATTTTTCATGCAGATAAGGTAGTTCTATGTACCAAACCTGGGTTTTTACCTAAGGTGGTTTCTAACAAGAATATCAATCAAGAGATTGTTGTTCCATCATTGTTTCCTAATCCTTCTTCAAAGAAGTCTTTTACATAATCTAATCGTAGTCCGTGCCTTGAAGTTTTACTTACAAGCTACTAAAGATTTTCGTCAAACATCTTCCCTGTTTGTCGTTTATTCTGGACAGAGGAGAGGTCAAAAAGCTTCGGCAACCTCTCTTTCCTTTTGGCTTCGGAGTATTATACGCCTAGCCTATGAGACTGCTGGACAGCAGCCCCCTGAAAGAATTACAGCTCATTCTACTAGAGCTGTGGCTTCCACCTGGGCCTTTAAAAATGAGGCCTCTGTTGAACAGATTTGCAAGGCCGCGACTTGGTCTTCGCTTCACACTTTTTCAAAATTTTCAAAATTGGATACTTTTGCTTCTTCGGAGGCTGTTTATGGGAGAAAGGTTCTTCAGGCAGTGGTTCCTTCCGCTTAATCCCTGCCTTGTCCCTCCCATCATCCGTGTACTTTAGCTTTGGTATTGGTATCCCATAAGTAATGGATGATCCGTGGACTGGATACACTTAACAAGAGAAAACATAATTTATGCTTACCTGATAAATTTATTTCTCTTGTAGTGTATCCAGTCCACGGCCCGCCCTGTCATTTTAAGGCAGGTCTAAAATTGAATTAAACTACAGTCACCACTGCACCCTATGGTTTCTCCTTTCTCTGTTTGTTTCGGTCGAATGACTGGATATGGCAGTTAGGGGAGGAGCTATATAGCAGCTCTGCTGTGGGTGATCCTCTTGCAACTTCCTGTTGGGAAGGAGAATATCCCATAAGTAATGGATGATCCGTGGACTGGATACACTACAAGAGAAATAAATTTATCAGGTAAGCATAAATTATGTTTTTGTTTATGCGTTATCTAGAATAAAGCCTGTAATCTAAACTTTCTCTCTTCCTTGGAGTCTTAATTTAGTTTTCCTCATTTTGTACCTATGCTTAAGGTAGATCTAAAGCTTATTTTCTGGTAGCTTTATTTCTTTGGGCTATTTCATCTACTAGAAGAATGTCTGAGTTGCCTGCACTTTTTTCTGATTCCCCTTATTTGTTTTTTTAGGATAAAGCTTTTTTCAGAACTTGTTTTGATTTTGTGCCTAAAGTTTGATTTTTCTGACGGTATCAGTAGGCAACTTGTAGTTCTTTCCATTTGTCCTGGTCTTAAGAATTCTTCTGAAAGACTTCTTTGTAACTTCATTGTTGTCCAGGCTCTGAAATATTGTCTTGAGGTTTCTATAGACTTCGCACAAATTCCTGATTTATTTATTCATTTTTCAGGTAAACAGAAGGGGCAAAAGCCGTCTTCTGTTGCTCTGGCTTCTTGGATTAAACAGTTAATTCATAAGGCTTATGCAGAAGCAGGTTAAACTTCTCTGCTCTTCTCATTCTGTAGCCACTTCCAGGGCATTCAAGAATGAGGCTTTTGTTGAATGAATTTGCAAGGCAGCTACTTGGCTTTCCTTGCACACTTTTACTAAATTCTACCATTTTGATGTTTTTTCTTCATCTGAAGCTGCTTTTGGTAGGAGAATGCTTCGGGCAGTTGTTTCTGTCTAGGACTGATCTTTTCTGTTTTTAAACTGCATTTATAAGATATAATAATGTTTTTTCTGTTTTTGGATGTTTTTTCTTATGGTTAAAGGATGTTTTATCCCTCCCTTAGTTCCCAGGAGTAATGGATTGTGTACTCTTAGCACCTAACTGAAAGCAAACATAATTTATATCTTACCAGATAAATTCATTTCTTTCATGGTGATATGAGTCCACAAGACCCCACCCTGATTTTTTGGTGGTATTTTTTTTTTGTTCTTTTTTTGGCGCATCCTTTTTTTCTTCCCCCTCTTTCAGCTTGGCTATAAATCAGACTCATGACTATAGAGGTTGGAGGGTTTATATAGAGCTCTGAGGTTTGGGAATCTTTTCCTCCTCCTAGTGGCAGGAAAGTTAATTCCCAGGAATAATGGATCATGGACTGTTATCAACAAGAAAGAAAGGCATTTATCGGATATAAATGATGTTTTTCTATACTCACATAAACACTCAGCTATGATAAAATAATGGCAGCATTGTTTTTCTAGGTTGCGGTCTCTTTTTTAACCTACTTCTGTTTTTTACTGAGGACTAATAGGCCTAATTGCAAAATCCTTGCTCTAGGCTCTTCTAAACAGAGAACTTCTTGATGTTTCAGGACAGAACTGTCCTTTTAAATGGTATCAAAACTATTGTTATAACAACAACAAAAAAGTGTAGCATAAATTGTATGGTATACTTTATTTATTTTTCCTGTTAAAAGTCACATGTGGGCTATAATAGACTGCAAGTTATAGGGGATCATCCCATTGAACCAACTATTCCTAGCAGTAAACTTCCTTTCATTGGCAAGTATGTGCATCTTCTGTTTCTGATTGGCCCTCTGGCAGTTTTCAGCTAGCAGTTGCAATGGTTGTGGCTCCCAAGCAGAGCTTTACCTATGTGTATGACTTATTTGTGGGAATCGAAAATGCAGACATCACATGCTCTAATAAATTAGATTGTTACTTTTGCATTAGAATTCCCATTTAAACTTAAATCCACTCCCAGTTTTGAATTATACTTTTTTTTACCGTTATTTTTTAACAAGGCAATAATATCGTTAGTTTGAACATGTACTTGGGGCAAGATTTATCAAAGTGAGAATAAGAAAATTCTCACATTTGTCGTCAAAAAACCCTCACAAATGATATCACCATATTTATGAAAGGTTATGAGCCAATAAAGTCACAACTTTTCATATGTGCTAACAAATTGACTCATGACCATTCGCAAGTCTTAAATATATGCCAATAAGTTGTCTGGAAATGCCTAATTCTTGTATTAATCTCTATTGGCATTCTAAAATACCTGCATATATTCGCAGTTCTCATATATTTTTGAAAGTGGTTCATGCAATATTCACTGTTTTTAATCTCGCCAATTTGGAGGTTGCGAGGAGTGAAAAATAAAGAGCGATATTGTTTGTTTGTCTGGAGGGAAAATGGAAATATGTCTTTTTCTTGCTGTATCTAGGGTTAGAAATTGCCCACAACAAGGCACAGAACCTGAATAATATTAATAATATAAGGTATACACAAATTTATAAAAAAAAGAAAAATAATTTAAGTGCAATTGACATAAGTGTATTAAATAGAACGAAGGTAAGCTCCAAAAAACGGGCAACCTTCCTCAATGAAAGAGATCCAAAGAAGGGGCAAAATAAAAATAATTTTAATATATAAGAAATAACATTCTTACAAACGATCACTTGATTAAAACATTAAACCATTTACCAGTGTCTAAAATTAAGATTGATAAATAAAGTGAAAATTAAATTTTCGCAAGAAAACTAGGATCAGCCATTCGCTTGACATCGCAAAAAAGTTTTGCCCCAAAAATGTCTCTAGAATTTTGATAAATACTGGTGACATTTTTTACTTCACACATTGCAAACTATTGCGGAAATAATCGTGACTTTTTAGGCGCATTTTTTCGGAGCTTGATAAATTTTGCCCTTCGTGTCACCAGACCACATACTTCTTGTGTTAAATTGTGCATTATTTATATCTTGATTGTAAGAAATCTTTGAAATAAGTAATGCAAATCATGTAAAAGAAAAAAAAAATCCACTTTCAGTTGCTCTGATTTTAAAAGAAATTCGATCGAAATCAATCTAAGGAAGTTGACGGGATCTTGTCTGAAGTTAGATGATCTATTTATAGGGCCAATTACAGAGCCAAGCTGCTGTTAAAGGGCATCTCGACATTTATATGTTGCACAGAAATTAATGCAAATGCCAAGAAGGTCTTGTAGCACTTTTCACTTGAAAAATAATGTTATATTTGAAACTGATTTTTTTTAGGGAAGTAGGCAGAAAATGTGTAAAATGTATTGATCTCAAACACTTGCCAGAGGAAATGTTCAAAATTCAATAAAAATGTTCTTTAAGGCATAAGTAGGAAGAAAGGTTAGGAAGTTGTTTACATACTACAAAACATATTCTTTTTCAGATGAGACTTCTACTAATTCTGGAGGGAAATTAAACATAATTAGATTAAATTATGTTGCCTAGTTTGAGGATAATTGGATTTGATGCTTATGAAATTTCTTTTTTTTTTTTTTTAAAGTTGATAGAAATCATAATTCCTATTATTCCTTGAAAATAAACCAGGCACCATAATACATACAGTACTACAGCTATTGGAACTACTGACAGGTAGATTACAAGTTATGCGCGCTATAGGGAATTTAACAAACGCAACAAAAGTTGCGTTATTTCACCCCCTACAGCGCAGCCATTACAAGTTTTGAAACAGCTGGCTTGTGTGTGCGATGTGGTTGTGTTGAGCTCCATACTGCACAAAATTCAATCGCTGCTTTGACGCTTTCCCCATAGACATCAATGGGGAGAAGGTGTCAGAAAAAAACACCTGCGATCGCAGAATGAAAAGCTCCGTAACGCAGCCCCATTGATGTCTATGGGGAAAAAAAAGTAACGTTTTAACCTAATACCCTAACATAAACCCCACGTCTAAACACCCCTAATCTGCTGCCCCCGACATCACCGACACCTACATAATGTTTAGGGTTTAATAACGTTAGTATAGTGGCGACGATGTTGGGGAGCGGCGGAATAGGGGTTAATAATTTTTTATTAGTGGCGGCGATGTCGGGAGTGGCAGATTAGGGGTTAATAACTTTAATATAGTGTTTGCGATGCGGGAGGGCCTCGGTTTAGGGGTTAATAGGTAGTTTATGGGTGTTAGTGTACTTTGTGACAGTTTAGTTATGAGTTTTATGTAACAGTTTTGTTGCGTAAAACTCATAACTTCTGCTCTAAGATGGCGGTATGAATCTTGTCGTTATAGGGTGTAAGGCAAGCTTTTTAGCCGCACCGCAAAACTTGTAATGGCTGCACTATGGAAGTCCCATGAAAAAACGTAATTTTTATGTGTGCGGGACTGACGTTGCGTTACAGGCTAAAAGGCTTGCAGTACAGCTATACCGACAAGACTTGTAATGGCAGCGGTGCTGTTTTAACGATGACATGATAATTTTTTCAGTGTTAAAAGATGAACGCACAACTTGTAATCTACTTTTGAGTGACTTAGACACAGTAAGGCAATGACTTGGGTTTGTCAGGCCATGCTTTGCAATCACTGCAAACTCTGTGTGAAAGGGATATATTCTGTATTGTACTGGTTGCATACAACTGTGTGTTTAACCCCTGCAAAGGTGTTAAATACATAGTTACAGTTGGCTCCAGAGCATCAATATAATACTAGCTGAACACATTTGGTGAGCCAATGACAAAAGGCACATATGCATATCCACCAATGATCAGCCAGCTCCCAGTATTGCATTGGCACTTCTAAGCCTACTTTGGTGTGTTGTTCAGCAAAGGACATCATGAGAATGAAGTACATGTGATGACATAATAAATGGAAAAACCTCTTAAGATTGCAAGATCTGTCTAAACAACAAACGTTTAATATTAACTCTCATATCCTTTAAAAGAGGAGTAAAACTTGTGTGAGAGAGCATTTGATGTAATATTTTATAATACAGTGGTATCAACACTTCTAAATAACTAACGGCTAGATTACGAGTTTTGGGGTAAGCTTAAAAAGCAGCGTTAACAGGTCCTTACGCTGCTTTTTCACTACTGCTGCTATTACGAGTCTTGCAGGTTTAGGGGCACCGCACACTTTTTTGGCCTTACGGCAAACCGACTTACGTAAACTTCGTAAACCCCTTTTTTTCTATGGGACTTCCATAGCGCCGGTATTACGAGGCTATCCTGGGAGGCCAAAAAGTGAGCGGTACTCCCTCTACCTCCAAGATTCCTAACGCATTCTAAAGTCAGTAGTTATGAGTTTTACACTACAACGCCGTAGCATAAAACTCATAACTAAAGTGCTAAAAAGTACACTAACACCCATAAACTACCTATTGATCCCTAAACCGAGGCCCTCCCGCATCGTAAACACTATAATACAATTTTTAACCCCTAATCTGCCGCTCCGGACATCGCCGCCACTAGAATAAACATATTAACCCCTAAACCGCCGCACTCCCACCTCGCAAACACTAGTTAAATATTATTAACCCCTAATCTGCCGCCCCTAACATCGCCGCCACCTACATTATACTTATTAACCCCTAATCTTCCGCTACGGAATCGCCGCAACCTACATTATATTTATTAACCCCTAATCTGCTGCCCCAACATCGCCACCTACCTACATTTATTAACCCCTAATCTGCCATCCCCAACACTATTATAAATGTATTAACCCTTTAAACTTAAGTATAACCCTAACACCCTCTAACTTAAATATAATTTAAATAAATCTAAATAAAATTCCTATCATTAACTAAATTATTCCTATTTAAAACGAAATACCTATAAAATAAACCCTAAGCTATCTACAATATAACTAATAGTTACATTGTAGCTAGCTTAGGATTTATTTTTATTTTACAGGCAAGTTTGTATTTATTTTAACTTGGTAGAATAGTTACTAAATAGTTATTAACTATTTACTAACTACCTAGCTAAAATAAATACAAATTTATTTCATGCAATTGGCAAGAGTCCATGAGCTAGTGACGTATGGGATATACATTCCTACCAGGAGGGGCAAAGTTTCCCAAACCCCAAAATGCCTATAAATACACCCCCCCCCCCACCACCACACCCACAATTCAGTTTTACAAACGTTGCCTCTTATGGAGGTGGTGAAGTAAGTTTGTGCTAGATTTCTACGTTGATATGCGCTTCTCAGCATGCTGAAGCCCGGTTCCTCTCAGAGTGCAGTGAATGACAGAGGGATGTGAAGGGAGTAATACCTATTGAATGCAATGGTCATCCTAACGGGGATCTATTTCATAGGTTCTCTGTTATCGGTCGTAGAGATTCATCTCCGACCTCCCTTTTCAGATTGACGATATACTCTTATAAACCATTACCTCTGCTGATTCTCTTTTCAGTACTGGTTTGGCTATCTACTTTATAAGTAGGTTTTCCTTTATTTAGACACTCTCAGCTATGGTTTGGCACTTTATTTGTAAAGTTCTAAATATAATGTTTGTACTTATATTTTCCATGATTCAGGTTTATCAGTATATTTCCTTTTTTGCAGACTGTCAGTTTCATTTTGGGAAATGAATATTTAAAAAAAAAAATTAAAAAAATTCTTACCTGGAATTTTCAAATTGACATTCTTTCTAAATTGCGGGATGTTAGGCTCGCGGGTGGGCAAAATGCTATAATTTATTGAGTCATTCTTGGCGCAAGACTTTTTTGGCGCGAGAATTACGTTTGTTGACGTATTTTCGTCCTTTACGGCGTCTTAGTTGGCGCCGAGAATTTTCACATAGTTGCGTCATCTATGACGCTCGTGTTTGTTGCAGATGTTCTTGGCGCCAAAAAATATTTTGTCAGTTGTGGGCGTCATACTTGGTGCCAGATTTCTGACATTATTTAAGTCTTTATTTCATTCTGCTTCTGCTTTTCAGAGGCTTATTTTGTTTGCATTTTTTCCCCATTCCTGAAACTGTCATTTAAGGAAATTGATATTTTGCTTTATATGTTGTTTTTTTCTCTTACATTTGCAAGATATCTCAAAAACTGTTACTGTATCAGAAAACACTGTTCGATTCCTGATGACTGATATCAGTCCTACCAAAGCTAAGTTCTTTTATTTTAATGTTATGAATTTTTATCTTTAGCTATGGTTTGTAATAAGTTATCATGATAAATTTTTACATGCAGAGTCCATCAGTATTAATGCATTATCTATTGCTATTCTTTTAACATCTAATGTACAAGATATACCTAGGAATTTATAGGATTATTTTTCTGATTCTATTCTAAAGGCTTTGTCTGCCATCCGCCTTCTAATAAAATGTAAAGGTCTTTTTTAAACTTCTCATTTAGTTGATGAATTTTCAAATGACCGTCAACATACTGAATTATCCTTCTCTGATGAGGATTTATCCTTCATCAGATATTGACACTAACAAATCTACTTTTTTACTTTTAAATAGAGTACATTCGTTCTTTGTTGAAAAGGTGTTGATTATATTGGATATTGAGGAGACTAGTCCTTTTGATTTTAAGACTAGCTAACATTTAAATTCTGCTTATTAACCTCCTGTGGTTTCTTCAGATGTTTTTTTCCAGTTCCTGATACTAGGGAATGGAATAGGCCTGGTGGTACTTTTATTCCTTCTTTAAGGTTTTTAAATTGTATCCTTTGCCAGCAGTTAGTTTGGAGTTTTGGGGAAAGATCCCCAAAGTTAATGGAGCTATCTCTACTCTTGCTAAACATACTACTATTCCTATGGAAAATAGTATTTATTTCTGAGTTCCTTCAGATGGGAAACTTGTATCTTATCTAAGGAAAATTATTTTATTTTCAGGTCCTTTTCTTAGGCCTGCAATTTATTTGGCTGATGTTGCAACTGCTTCAACTTTTTGGTTGGATACTTTAGCGCAACAAGTATCGGATTATGATTTGTTTAGCATTGTTAAGTTGATTCAACATGCTAATAATTTCATTTGTGATGTCATTTTTTTTATATTTTCACAATTGAGGTTAACTATATGTCTTTAGCTATTTTAGCTAGAAGAACTTTGTGACTTAAATCTTGGAATGCTAATTTGATTTCTAAAATCCAGATTTTTTATTTTTCCAAGGTAATAAATTATTTGGTTCACTATTGGATTCAATACTTTCAACTGTTACTCTGGGGAAGGGAGTTTTTTTGCTTCAAGATTAAGTTCTAAGAGTAAATCTTAAGATTATATTAGTTTTTGTTCTTAATAAGGAACGGAATCCTAATTCTTCCCCAAGTAACATGTTTTTAATTGGAAGCTTTCTTCAAAATGGAATGAATTCAAACCATTTAAAAGATCAAAGTCAGCCCCCAAATTCGCATGAAGGTGCGGCCCTTATTCCAGCTTAGCTGGTAGGGGGCAGGTTAAGATTTTTCTAAAAGTTGTTTGGTTTAATTCAGTCCAAACTTCTTAGAGTAAGACCGCCTGTGAGAAGTCTTTTTCTCTCTCACATATTCTAGCTATTCCAGTAAAGGCTCAGACTTTCCTGAAGTGTGTTTCAGACCTGGAGTTATCTGGGGTATTCATACCAGTTCCGTTTCAGGAACGGGGTCTGGGGTTTTATTCAGAACTATTCATTGTCCCAAAGAAAGAAAAACTTTTGAATTGTCATGTTAGAGTACCATCTTTCAGAATGGTGATTATAAGGTCTATTCTGCCTTTTGTTCAGCAAGGGCAATATTTGCCTACAATAGATTTACAGGATTCATATCTTCATATTCTGTTTTTCATTCAGATTATTTTCATTTTCTGAGATTCTCTTTTTTAGACAAGCATTACCAATTTGTTGCTTTTCCTTCTGGCCTAGCAACAGCTCTAAGAATCTTTTCAAGGTTCTCAGTGTTTCCTTATTTGGACGATCTCGTGGTACTTGCTCAGTCTTTTCGTTCTGCAGAATCTCATACGATTCAACTTCTGTTATTTCTTCAATGACATGGTTGGAGGATCTTTTTATTAAAAGCTCCTTGATTCCTCAGACAAGGGTCACCTTTTTTAGGTTTCCAGATAGATTGTGTCAATGTCTTTGTCTCTAATAGACAAGAGACAATTTTATTGGGTTAAGCTTGTCAGAACCTTCAGTCTCTATTATTTCCTTCAGTAGCTATATGCATGGAAGTTTTAGGTCTCATGTCTGCAGCATTGGATTCAATTCCCTTTGCTCATTTTCATATGAAACCTTTCCAGTTTTTAATGCTGAATTAATGGTGCAGGGACTATTCTAGGATATCACATTTAATATCCTTGAATCCCAGTATTCAACTATCTCTGACTTGGTGGTTAGATCACCATCGTATAGTTCAACGGGTCTCTTCGGTCATCCAACCTAGACCATTATCACAACAGATGCAAGTCTTTTAGGTTGGGAAGCTGTCTGGGGATCTCTGTCAGCACAAGGGGTTTGGAAATCTCAAGAGGCGAGATTACCATTCAATATTTTGGAACTCCGTGCGATTTTCAGAGTTCTTCAGTTTTTGCTTCTTTTTGAAGAGAGAGACATTTATTGGTTTTCAGACAGACAATGTCACAACTGTGGCGTATGTCAATCATCAGGGTGGGACTCTCAGTCCTCAGGCTGTGAAAGAAGTATCTCGGATACTTGCTTGGGCAAAATCCAGCTCCTGTCTAATTTCTGCGGTCCATATCCCAGGTATAGACAATTGGGAAGCGGATTATCTCTGTCATCAAGCTTTACATCCGGGAGAATGGTCTCTTCACCCAGATCTGTTTTTTTCAAAATATGTGGGGGCTTCCAGAAATGGATCTGATGGCATCTCATCTAAACAAGAAACTTCCCAGGTACCTATCCAGGTCCAGGGATCCTCAGGCGGAAGCAGTGTATGCATTGACACTTCCTTGGAGTTATCAACCTGCCTATATTTTTCCGCCTCTAGTTCTTCTTTTAAGAGTGATTTTCAAAATCATCATGGAGCAATCGTTTGTACTGCTGGTGGCTCCAGCATGGCCGCTCAGGTTTTGGTATGTGGATCTTGTTCGGATGTCTAGTTGCCAACCTTGGCCACTTCCATTAAGGCCAGACCTTATATCTCAAGGTTAGTTTTTTCTGTCAGGATCTCAAATTATTAAATTTGATGGTATGGAAATTGAAAGCTTAGTCCTAGAGGTTTCTCTGACTCAGTGATTATAACTATGTTGCAGGCTCGTAAATGTGTATCTAGAATGATTTTTTATCGAGTTTGGAAGACTTACATTTCATGGTGCTCTTCTCATAAATTCTCTTGGCATTCTTTTAGAATTCCTAGAATTTTACAGTTTCTTCAGGATGGTTTAGATAAGGGTTTGTCTGCAAGTTCTTTGAAAGGTCAAATCTCTGCTCTTTCTGTTCTGTTCTACAGAAAAAATGCTAAACTTCCTGATATTCATTGTTTTGTACAGGCTTTGGTTCGTATCAAGCCTGTCATTAATCAATTTTCTCCTCCTTGGAGTCTTATTTTGGTTTTGAAGGCTTTACAGGCTCCTCCGTTTGAGCCTATGCATTCTCTGGAGATTAAATTACTTTCTTGGAAAGTGTTGTTCCTTTTGGTCATCTCTTCTGCTAGAAAAGTTTCTGATTTATCTGCTCTTTCTTGTGAGTCTCCTTTTCTGATTTTTCATCAAGATAAGTCGGTTTTTGCGGACTTCGTTTAAATTTTTACCTAAAGTTGTGAACTCCAACAACATTAGTAGAGAAATTGTTGTCCCTTCTTTATGTCCTAATCCTAAGAATTTTCTGGATAGATCCTTACATTCTTTGGATGTGGTAAGAGCTTCGAAATATTAAGTTGAAGCTACTAAAGATTTCAGAAAGACTTCTAGTCTATTTATTATCTTTTCTGGTTCTAGGAAAGGTCAGAAGGCTTCTGCCATTTCTTTGGCGTCTTGGTTAAAGCTTTGATTCATCATGCTTATTTAGAGTCGGATAAATCTCCGCATCAGAGGTTAACGGCTCATTCTACTAGGTCAGTTTCCACTTCCTGGGTTTTTTAGAATGCAGCTTCTGTTGATCAGATTTGCAAAGCAGCAATTTGGTCTTCTTTGCTTATTTTTACTAAATTCTACCATTTTGATGTTTTCTCTTTGATTTGGGTTGTGGATTAATGTTTCAGCAGAATTTTTATTCCTCCCTCTCTAGTGACTCTTGCGTGGAGTGCCACATCTTGGGTATTTGCTATCCCATACGTCGCTAGCTCATGGACTCTTGCCAATTACAGGAAAGAAAACATAATTTATGTAAGAACTTACCTGATAAATTCATTTATTTCATATTGGCAAGAGTCCATAAGACCCACCCTTTTTATGGTGGTTATGATTTTTTTTGTATAAAGCACAATTATTCCAATTCCTTGTTGATGCTTTTGCTCCTTTATTATCACCCCACTTCTTGGCTATTCGTTAAACTGAATTGTCGGTGTGGTGGGGGGTGTATTTATAGGCATTTTGAGGTTTGGGAAACTTTGCCCCTCCTGGTAGGAATGTATATCCCATACGTCACTAGCTCATGGACTCTTGCCAATATGAAAGAAATTAATTTATCAGGTAAGTTCTTACATAAATTATGTTTTACTTGTAAAATAAAACCTAACCTATGTTACAAAAACACCTAACACTACACTACAATTAAATAAATTACCTACATTAAATACAATTAAATAAATTAAATGAGCTAAATCACAAAAAAAGCAAACACTAAATTACAGAAAATGAAAAACAAATTAAAAGATCTTTAAACTAATTACACCTAATCTAATAGCCCTATCAAAATAAAAAAAAAGCCCCCCCAAAATAAAAAAAAGCCTAAGCTAAACTATAAATAGCCCTTAAAAGGGCCTTTTGCGGGGCATTGCCCCAAAGAAATCAGCTCTTTTACCTGTAAAAAAAAATACAAACAACCCCCCAAACAGTAAAACCCACCACCCACACAACCAACCCCCCAAATAAAAGCCTAACTAAAAAAAACTAAGCTCCCCATTGCCATGAAAAGGGCATTTGGATGGGAATTGCCCTTTTAAGGTATAAAAGCTCTATTGCAGACCCAAAGCCCTAACCTAAAAAATAAACCCACCCAATACACCCTTAAAAAAATCCTAACACTAACCCCCAAAGATTCACTTACTGGGAGAAGTCTTCATCCAAGCGGCAAGATGTCCTCAAGGAAGCCGGCAGAAGTGGTCCTCCAGACGGGCAGAAGTCTTCATCCAGACAGCAGATTGCATCAGCCAATAGGATTTTTTCAACCTTAATTCCGATTGACTGATAGAATTCTATCAGCCAGTTGGAATCTAAGGGACGCCATCTTGGATGACATCACTTTAAGTAATATTCATTCCGAAGAAGACGTCGTTTGAAGAGGATGCTCCGCGACGGATGTCTTGAAGATGGAGCCGCTCCACGTCGGAAGGATGAAGATAGAAGATGCTGTCTGGATGAAAACTTCTGCCCGTCTGGAGGACCACTTCTGCCGGCTTCCTTGAGGACATCTTGCCGCTTGGATGAAGACTTTTCCCGGTAAGTGAATCTTCGGGGGTTAGTGTTAAGATTTTTTTAAGGGTGTATTGGGTGGGTTTATTTTTTAGGTTAGGGTTTTGGGTCCGCAATAGAGCTAAATGCCCTTTTAAGGGCAATGCCCATCCAAATGCCCTTTTCAGGGCAATGGGGAGCTTAGGCTTTTTTAGTTAGGCTTTTATTTGGGGGTTGGTTGTGTGGGTGGTGGGTTTTACTGTTGGGGGATTGTTTGTATTTTTTTTTTACAGGTAAAAGAGCTGATTTCTTTGGGGCAATGCCCCGCAAAAGGCCCCTTTAAGGGCTATTGATAGTTTAGGCTAGGTTTTTTTTTATTTTGAGGGGGCTTTTTTATTTTGAAAGGGCTATTAGATTAGGTGTAATTAGTTTAAAGATCTGTAATTTGTTTTTCTTCTGTTAAGTGTGATCAGTCCACGGGTCATCATTACTTGTGGGATATTAACTGCTCCCCTACAGGAAGTGCAAGAGGATTCACCCAGCAGAGTTGCTATATAGCTCCTCCCCTCTACGTCACCTCCAGTCATTCTCTTGCACCCAACGACTAGATAGGATGTGTGAGAGGACTATGGTGATATATTTAGTTTTTATATCTTCAATCAAAAGTTTGTTATTTTATAATAGCACCGGAGTGTGTTATTCCTTCTCTGGTAGAATTTGAAGAAGAATCTACCTGAGTTTTTCTATGATTTTAGCCGGAGTAGTTAAGATCATATTGCTGTTTCTCGGCCATCTGAGGAGTGAGGTAAACTTCAGATCAGGGGACAGCAGGCAGATTAATCTGCAAAGAGGTATGTAGCAGTTTATTATTTTCTGACATGGAATTGATGAGAAAATCCTGCCATACCGTTATAATGTAAACTCAGCCTTGAATGCAGTAGATGTAGCTGATATCAGGCTGTCATGTATGTATATTTTACACTTCAGTTTTCTGGGAAATGGTACTTCTCTGGCTTTTAAACTGTATACATAGACTTAACCTATTTTGCAGGGACTTGCAATAGGTTTTAAATGACAATTAATTATTGAGGTAAAATGTTTTTTTGCTGGCATGTAAAAACGTTTTTTTCTCTGAGGTACTGGGTGAAAAAATGTTTTGGGCACTTTTTTTCCACTTGGCAATAGTTTTGATTTAAATTAGAGCAGTTCACTGATCTCTCTCACTGTTATGTGTGTGGGGGAGGGGCCATTTTGGTGCTTTCACTATGCATCAGAAAAACTCAGTCAGAGGTTCATTTTCTTCCTGCATGATCCGGTTCATCTCTACAGAGTTCAGGGATCTCAAGAGTCTTTTTTGAGGGAAGTAATCATACAGCAGAGCTGTGCTGATTGTATTGACTGTGATATAAAAAACGTTTATTTGTGTATTTTTTTTCTGCTGCCTGGGTTAGTTATCATTTGCTGAGGGGAACAATCCTTTGCTAAAACTGTATATTCTGACAAAGATTGATGCTATAACTTAATTATTTTATCTGTTATAATATTTTTCTGTGCTTCTTAAAGGCACAGTTCGTTTTCATATTATTTGTAAATTACTTTGAAAAGTATTTCCAAGTTGCTGTTTATTTGCTAGTGTGTTAAACATGTCTGATTCAGAGGAATATCTCTGTGCTATATGTGTTAATGCCAAAGTGGAGCCCAATCGAAATTTATGTACTAAATGTATTGATGCTACTTAAAAAATAGTCAATCTGTACAAATTGAACATATTTCACCAAACAACGAGGGGAGAGTTATGCCGACTAACTCGCCTCACGTGTCAGTACCTGCATCTCCCGCTCAGGAGGTGCGTGATATTGTAGCGCCGAGTGCATCTGGGCGGCCATTACAAATCACATTACAAGATATGGCTACTGTTATGACTGAAGTTTTGGCTAAACTACCAGAACTAAGAGGTAAACGTGATCACTCTGGGATGAGAACAGAGTGCGCTGATAATGCAAGGGCCATGTCTGATACTGCGTCACAGTTTGCAGAACATGAAGACGGAGAGCTTCATTCTGTGGGTGACGGTTCTGATCCAAATAAACTGGACTCAGACATTTCAAATTTTAAATTTAAGCTTGAGAACCTCCGTGTGTTACTAGGGGAGGTATTAGCGGCTCTGAATGATTGTAACACAGTTGCAATCCCAGAAAAAATGTGTAGGTTGGATAAATATTTTGCGGTACCGACGAGTACTGACGTTTTTCCTCTACCTAAGAGACTTACTGACATTGTTACTAAGGAGTGGGATAGACCCGGTGTGCCTTTCTCACCCCCTCCTATATTCAGAAAAATGTTTCCAATAGACGCCGCCACACGGGACTTATGGCAAATGGTCCCTAAGGTGGAGGGAGCAGTTTCTACTTTAGCTAAGCGTACCACTATCCCAGTGGAGGATAGCTGTGCTTTTTCAGATCCAATGGATAAAAAATTAGAGGGTTACCTTAAGAAAATGTTTGTTCAACAAGGGTTTATATTGCAACCTCTTGCATGTATTGCGCCTGTCACGGCTGCAGCAGCATTTTGGTTTGAGTCTCTGGAAGAGACACTTCAATCATCCACACTAGATGACATCACACACAAACTTAAATTCCTTAAGTTAGCTAATTCATTTATTTCAGATGCCGTAGTACATTTAACTAAACTTGCGGCTAAAAATTCAGGATTCGCCATTCAGGCACGCAGAGCTCTGTGGCTAAAATCCTGGTCAGCTGATGTTACGTCTAAATCTAAATTGCTTAATATTCCTTTCAAAGGGCAGACCTTATTCGGGCCCGGCTTGAAAGAGATTATTGATGACATTACAGGAGGTAAAGGTCATGCCCTGCCTCAGGACAAGGCCAAAGCCAAGGCTAGACAGTCCAATTTTCGTTCCTTTCGTAATTTCAAAGCAGGAGCAGCATCAACTTCCTCTGCACCAAAACAGGAAGGAGCTGTTGCTCGCTACAGACAAGGCTGGAAACCTAACCAGTCCTGGAACAGGGGCAAACAGGCCAGAAAACCTGCTGCTGCCCCTAAGACAGCATGAATTGAGGGCCCCCGATCCGGGACCGGATCTAGTGGGGGGCAGACTTTCCCTCTTTGCCCAGGCTTGGGCAAGAGATGTTCAGGATCCCTGGGCGTTAGAGATCATATCTCAGGGATACCTTCTGGACTTCAAATCCTCTCCCCCAAGAGGGAGATTTCATCTGTCAAGGTTGTCAACAAACCTAACAAAGAAGGAAGCGTTTCTACGCTGCGTACAAGATCTTTTATTAATGGGAGTGATCCATCCAGTTCCGCGGTTGGAACAAGGACAAGGGTTTTACTCAAATCTGTTTGTAGTTCCCAAAAAAGAGGGAACCTTCAGGCCAATCTTGGATTTAAAGATCCTAAACAAATTCCTAAGAGTTCCATCGTTCAAGATGGAAACTATTCGAACAATTTTGCCCATGATCCAAGAGGGTCAGTACTTGACCACAGTGGATTTAAAGGATGCTTACCTTCACATACCGATTCACAGAAGTCATTACCGGTATCTAAGGTTTGCCTTTTTAGACAGGCATTACCAGTTTGTAGCTCTTCCATTCGGACTGGCTACGGCTCCAAGAATCTTCACAAAGGTTCTGGGCACTCTTCTGGCGGTACTAAGACCGCGAGGAATTTCAGTAGCTCCGTACTTAGACGACATACTGATACAAGCTTCAAGCTTTCAAACTGCCAAATCTCATACAGAGATAGTACTGGCATTTCTAAGGTCGCATGGATGGAAAGTGAACGAAGAGAAAAGTTCTCTCTTTCCACTCACAAGAGTTCCCTTCCTGGGGACTCTGATAGATTCTGTAGAAATGAAGATTTACCTGACAGAGGACAGGTTAACAAAACTTCAAAGTGCATGCCGTGTCCTTCATTCCATTCAAGAGACCAGAAATTCTCTTCTATGGTGGCTTTCTCGGCCACATCTGTCCAGGGGAATGCCATTCAGCAGGCCAGACTGGTCAATTGTAACAACAGACGCCAGCCTACTAGGTTGGGGCGCTGTCTGGAATTCTCTGAAGGCTCAGGGACTATGGAATCAGGAGGAGAGTCTTCTTCCAATAAACATTCTGGAATTGAGAGCAGTCCTCAATGCTCTTCTGGCTTGGCCCCAGTTAGCAACTCGGGGGTTCATCAGGTTCCAGTCGGACAACATCACGACTGTAGCTTATATCAACCATCAGGGAGGGACAAGAAGCTCCCTAGCAATGATGGAAGTATCGAAGATAATTCGCTGGGCAGAGTCTCACTCTTGCCACCTGTCTGCAATCCACATCCCGGGAGTGGAGAACTGGGAGGCGGATTTCTTAAGTCGTCAGACTTTTCATCCGGGGGAGTGGGAACTTCATCCAGAGGTCTTTGCCCAAATACTTCGACGTTGGGGCAAACCAGAGATAGATCTCATGGCGTCTCGACAGAACGCCAAGCTTCCGCGCTACGGGTCCAGATCCAGGGATCCGGGAGCGGTCCTGATAGATGCCTTGACAGCACCATGGACCTTCAGGATGGCTCATGTGTTTCCACCTTTCCCGATGCTTCCTCGATTGAGTGCCAGAATCAAACAGGAGAAAGCATCAGTGATTCTAATAGCGCCTGCATGGCCACGCAGGACTTGGTATACAGATCTGGTGGACATGTCATTCTGTCCACCTTGGTCGTTACCTCTGAAACAGGACCTTCTGATTCAGGGTCCTTTCAAACATCAAAATCTAACTTCTCTGAAGCTGACTGCTTGGAAATTGAACGCTTGATCTTATCAAAGCGTGGTTTTTCTGAGTCAGTTATTGATACCTTAATACAGGCTAGGAAGCCTGTTACCAGAAAGATTTACCATAAAATATGGCGTAAATACCTATATTGGTGCGAATCCAAAGGTTACTCTTGGAGTAAGGTTAGGATTCCTAGGATATTGTCTTTTCTACAAGAAGGTTTAGAAAAGGGGTTATCCGCTAGTTCCTTAAAGGGACAGATCTCAGCTCTGTCCATTCTGTTACACAAGCGTCTGTCAGAAGTTCCAGACGTTCAGGCTTTTTGTCAGGCTTTGGCCAGGATTAAACCTGTGTTTAAAGCTGTGGCTCCACCATGGAGTTTAAACCTTGTTCTTAACGTTTTACAGGGTGTTCCGTTTGAACCCCTTCATTCCATTGATATAAAGTTGTTATCTTGGAAAGTTCTATTTTTAATGGCTATTTCCTCGGCTCGAAGAGTCTCTGAGTTATCAGCCTTACATTGTGATTCTCCTTATTTGATTTTTCACTCGGATAAGGTAGTTCTGCGTACTAAGCCTGGGTTCTTACCTAAGGTAGTCACTAACAGGAATATCAATCAGGAGATTGTTGTTCCATCCTTGTGCCCAAATCCTTCTTCGAGGAAGGAACGTCTTTTGCACAATCTGGATGTAGTTCGTGCCCTTAAATTTTATTTACAGGCATCTAAAGATTTTCGACAAACGTCTTCCCTGTTTGTCGTTTACTCTGGTCAGAGGAGAGGTCAAAAAGCTTCTGCTACCTCTCTCTCTTTTTGGCTTCGTAGCATAATTCGTTTAGCTTATGAGACTGCTGGACAGCAGCCTCCTGAAAGAATTACAGCTCATTCCACTAGAGCTGTGGCTTCCACTTGGGCCTTTAAGAATGAGGCCTCTGTTGAACAGATTTGCAAGGCTGCAACTTGGTCTTCGCTTCATACTTTTTCCAAATTTTACAAATTTGACACTTTTGCTTCCTCGGAGGCTATTTTTGGGAGAAAGGTTCTTCAGGCAGTGGTTCCTTCTGTATAAAGAGCCTGCCTATCCCTCCCGTCATCCTTGTACTTTTGCTTTGGTATTGGTATCCCACAAGTAATGATGACCCGTGGACTGATCACACTTAACAGAAGAAAACATAATTTATGCTTACCTGATAAATTCCTTTCTTCTGTAGTGTGATCAGTCCACGGCCCGCCCTGTTTTTTAAGGCAGGTAAATATTTTTTAAATTATACTCCAGTCACCACTACACCCTTGGCTTCTCCTTTCTCGTTGGTCCTTGGTCGAATGACTGGAGGTGACGTAGAGGGGAGGAGCTATATAGCAACTCTGCTGGGTGAATCCTCTTGCACTTCCTGTAGGGGAGCAGTTAATATCCCACAAGTAATGATGACCCGTGGACTGATCACACTACAGAAGAAAGGAATTTATCAGGTAAGCATAAATTATGTTTTTATTTTCTGTAATTTAGTGTTTTTTTTTTGTGATTTAGCCAATTTAATTTATTTAATTGTATGAGGTAATTTATTTAATTGTAGTGTTAGGTGTTATTGTAACTTAGGTTAGGTTTTATTTTAATAGTTAATAATTATTTAGTAACTATTCTACCTAGTTAAAATAAATACAAACTTGCCTGTAAAATAAAAATAAACCCTAAGCTAGCTACAATGTAACTATTAGTTATATTGTAGCTAGCTTAGGGTTTATTTTATAGGTAAGTATTTAGTTTTAAATAGTAATAATTTAGTTATTTATAGTAATTTTATTTAGATTTATTTCAATTATATTTAAGTTAGGGGGTGTTAGGCTTAGATTTAAGGGTTAATACATTTAATATAGTGGCGGCGACGTTAGGGGTGGCAGATTAGGGGTTAATAAGTGTAGGCAGGTTGCGGCGACATTGGGGGCGGGAGAATAGGGGTTAATAAATATAATGTAGGTGTCTGCGATGTCGGGGGCTGCAGATTAGGGGTTAATAAGTATAATGTAGGTGGCGGCGGTGTCCGGAGCGGCAGATTAGGTGTTAATAAGAATAATGTAGGTGTGGGCGATGTCGGGGGCGGCAGATTAGGGGTTAATAAGTGTAAGATTTGGGGTGTTTAGACTCGGGGTTCATGTTAGGGTGTTGGTGTAAACATAAAATGTGTTTCCCCATAGGAATCAATGGGGATGCATTACTGAGATTTAAGCTGCTTTTTGGCAGGTGTTAGACTTTTTCTCAGCCGGCTCTCCCCATTGATGTCTATGGGGAAATAGTGAACGAGCACGTACAACCAGCTCACCGCTGACTTAAGCAGCGCTGGTATTGGAGTGCGGTATGAGCTCAATTTTGCTCTACGCTCACTTCTTGCCTTTTAACGCCGGGTTTGTAAAAACCTGTAATACCAGCGCTGTAAGTGAGCGGTAAGAAAAAACTGCATGGTAGCACTGCATAGCTCATAACGCAAAACTCGTAATCTAGCCGTAATTGTTTTTCCTTTACTCTGACTGTCAAAACAGAAAAATAAAGAACAGTGCATTTAAAATTAAATCAGTGCTCTGAAGGAGATTACACAGGCAAAAAACACAGTATTACCAGCATATTTTATGCAGGTTTGGAACTTTAAAGTACTGCTCTAGCACCCTCTACTGGAAGTAGACTGATAGTTTATAATCTTGCATATGTCGTGCAACAGACAGATTCTTAAACTGTAATGCATGTTTATTTATGTATTTCCTCTCTGACAACCACTGCGCTTAAAGGGACATTCCGGTCAAAATGTAAATGCACATACTGTAGATGAATTACATGTTTCAATAGAAACATATGTGCAATATACATGTACTAACAAAAATGCTTCTAGTAAACTTTATCACTGTTTTAGTGTTAACATTTTTCTCTGCACATGCATGTGAAGCGTAGCTAGATATTCTCAGTGCACAACCATTTTAAATACTGCAGCTGTTCAGAGTGCCAGTGGGGCTTGTATCATGCCAGCAATTAAATTGAGTCATTACCAGATGGTACAAGCACATTGGGCTCTCTGAGCAGATGCTGTGTTTAAAATGCTGGTGAAGGTTGCTTACTTCAATACACTTTTGAAACCGCTATAGCTTTTATTAGAAGCATTTTTGCTAATGCATGTATATTACAAAATGCTTTTATTCAAAACTGAAATGAATCCATGTGGATTCCAATTTTGGCTGGAATGTCCCTTTTAACCTTGAGTACTAGACTATTATTACTTAAGTGTTATTTCCATCTGCTTTGAACCTAATATGACCTGCAGTTGTAGATTTTTCTTTTTTAAAGATCATGTGTTAATATCCCCAAGTCTGAAATTCCAAAATCCAGAGTTATTCAGAAATCCAGACATTTTAATTTAATATTTAAAAAAATATTAATAGAAAATGTAGGGAAGTTCACACCCTACAGAGGTGCGCTGTGGATAGCAACGATGAATCCAGGAACGATCAAATCAAAGGCAGCTCTCCCCAGGTTGAAGTGTCAGATGTAAGTCCTATAGAAAGGGATAAGAAGGCGCCACATAGGGTGATATCGTCAGGTAAGAACACACAAACAAATGGACGATAATACACTTACAAACGATGCAGCACTTGATTATGCCAAAACTCACAAGCCGGGACCTCTTTGTCGCCCAACAGACACAAACAGCAATGACCGTCTACCGTCACATGAAGATGTTCAGCCAATCAGGAACAAACACACTCCAACGCCTTCCTACGGAGGCTCCAATCGCCACTGACAGTGGAGGGGGTGTGTGAATATGGACGCCCTGTCGTCACCCAGGCTACTCGCTGAATATGTATGAAATTGCAGCAAAGTGGTTCAATTGAAATTGCTTTGGTGATTTGATTATTTATAATAACTGTCTCTATAAAATCCTCAAGTTACTTTTCCAATAACAAAGATGGCCTCAAAGTGTATTGAGAGAACTTTAAATTACAGGGATAGACTTTTTCCTGAGCCAACATTGTCTAAGGCGGATGCTGTTCAGGAGTCTTCTGACAATGTTGAAGGTATGTTACAGCTTTCTCCTCAAGCGTCCCAAAATGTATCTTCTATACAACCAGTGCCCTGCGCTTCCTGTATTACTCCTTCTGGAGTTACCTTGCAAGACATCACTTCCCTAATGTCCTCAGCGGTATCTGGCGCGTTGTCTGCTTTTCCCATGCTGCAGGGAAAGCGCAAGAGGAAATGTAAACAATCAGTGAGTGAGGTTGCTGACACATTAGTTGCTATTCTGAATACCCCTTCCCAGAAATCTGAGTAGGAAGATACTTCGGTTGCATCTGAGGGTGAAATCTCAGACTAGGACAGTGTAATTCTTTTGGCTGATACGGAAGTTGTTTCTTTCAGGTTTAAGCTCGAACACCTCCGTTTGTTACTTAAGGAGGTTTTAGCTACCCTGGACGACTCCAACACTACTGTCGAAGTCAATCCTAAGAAGTCTAGTAAACTAAACAAGTATTTTGATATACCTTCCATGGTGGAGGTTTTTCCTGTACCAGATCGAGCTACAGAGATTATTGCTAGGGAATGGGAGAGACCGGGTATCCCTTTTTCTCCATCCCCTATATTTAAGAAGATGTTTCCTATAGCAGACTCTTATCAGGGAGTCTTGGCAGACGGTACCCAAGGTGGAATGAGCAATTTCCACACTAGCTAAGAGGACCACTATTCTCATAGAGGATAATTGTTCCTTCAAGGTTCCTATGTACAAGAATTTAGAGAGGTAACTCAAGAAAATGTATGTACACCAGGGTTTACAATGGCAACCTGCGGTGTGTATTGCTATCATCACTAGTGCGGCAGCATACTGGTTTGATACGTTGTCAGATTCTATTCGGACAGACACTCCCCTCGAAGAGATCCAGGATAGGATCAAGGCCCTTAAGGTGGCCAATACGTTTGTTACAGATGCCTCCCTACAGGTTATTAAACTAGGTGCAAAAATTTCTGGGTTTTCCGTATTTGCCCGCAGAGCCTTATGGTTGAAGTTCTGGTCTGCGGATGTGTCATCTAAGTCTAAGCTTTTGGCGATCCCTTACAAGGAAAAGACCTTGTTTGGGCCGGGTCTGGCTGAGATCATTTCCGACATTACGAGAGGAAAAGGTAATTTCCTCCCTCAGGATAAGAGGAACAAGCAGAAGGGACGTTGGAGTAATTTTCGTTCCTTTTGAAACTTCAAGGGTAAGCCTTCCTCTCCCTCTACAAAACTAGAACAGTCCAACCAGTCGTGGAACAAGGTAAAGCAAGCTAAGAAGCCAGCCAATGACTCCGGGACCGGATCTTGTGGGGGGCAGACTATCCTTCGCTCAGGCTTGGGTTTGGGATGTTCAGGATCCCTTGGCGGTGGACATCGTGTCCCAGGATTACAAACTAGAGTTCAAAACTGTTCCTCCCAGGGGCAGGTTTCTTCTCTCAAGATTATCTCTAGACCAGATAAAAAAAGGCATTCTTACACTGTGTTCAAGATCTTTCCAACCTGGGAGTGATAGGGTCTGGGATTCTACTCCAATCTGTTCGTGGTTCCCAAAAAAGCGGGAACCTTCAAACCAATTTTAGATCTCATAAGTCTAAACAAATTCCTCAGAGTGCCGTCCTTCAAGATGGAAACTATTCGTTCCATTCTTCCCTTAGTTCAAGAGGGTCAATTTATGACAACGGTGGATTTAAAGGACGCGTACCTGCATGTTGCCATCCACAGGGACCATCACAAGTTTCTGAGGTTTGCATTTCTAGACAAACACTTCCAGTTTGTTGCTTTTTCATTCGGCCTTGCCACAGATCCTAGAATTTTCTCTAAAGTTCTGGGATCCCTGTTGGCGGTGCTCTGATTGTGGGGCATTGCAGTGGCGCCTTATCTGGACGACATTCTGGTTCAGGCACCATCCTTTCAACAAGCAAGATCCCACACGGAAATGTTGTTATCTTTTCTGCGATCTCACGGATGGAAGGTGAATTTGGAAAAGAGTTCCTTAGTTCCAACTACAAGGGTAATTTTCTTGGGAACCATAATAGATTCCTTATCAATAAAAAAAATTCTGACAGAAGTCAGGAAATCAAAGATTTTCAATTCCTGTCTAGCGCTTCAGTCCTCTTCTCGGCCATCAGTGGCTCAATGCATGGAGGTAATCGGTCTGATGGTAGCAGCCATGGACATCATCCCGTTTCCAACTCAGACCTCTACAGTTATGCATGCTCAGGCAGTGGAATGGAGATTATGCGGATCTGTCTCCACAAATACATCTGGAGCTGGAGACAAGGGATTCTCTTCTTTGGTGGTTGTCTCAGGAACATCTCTCCCAGGGAACCTGCTTCGTAGACCCACCTGGGTGATTGTGACAACGGACACCAGCCTACTGGGATGGGGAGCAGTCTTGGGCTCTCTAAAGGCTCAGGGGACATAGACTTAGTTGGAGTCTGTTTTACCCATAAACATTCTGGAGCTGAGAGCAATCTTCAATGCTCTTCTGGCCTGGCCTCAGTTAGCCTCGGCCCGGTTTATCAGGTTCCAGTCGGACAACATAACTTTAGTGGCTTACATCAACCATCAAGGGGGAACTCGGAGTTCCTTGGCCATGGCAGAGGTAGCCAAATTAATTCAATGGGCGGAGTCCCACAACTGCTACCTGTCGGCGATCCACATCCCAGGTATGGACAACTGGGAGGCGGATTTTCTGAGCAGACAGACCTTTCACCCGGGGGAGTGGGAACTCCATTCGTTAGTGTTTTCCAGTTTGATTCTCAAATAGGGACAGCGGGAGCTGGAACTCATGGCATCTTGTCAGAATGCCAAGCTTCCGAGGTACGGGTCAAGGTCAAGGGATCCTCAGGCAGTACTGATAGACGCTCTGGCGGTACCTTGGAATTTCAGCCTTGCATACCTATTTCCCCCGTTCGCTCTCCTCCCTTAAGTACTTGCTCGAATTAAACAGGAGAGGGTGTCAGTGATCCTCATAGCACCGGCGTGGCCTCGCAGGATCTGGTATGCAGATCTGGTGGAGATGTCATCTCTTCCACCTTGGACGCTTCCGTTGAGAAAGGACCTTCTACTTCAAAGGCCCTTCCTTCATCCAAATTTAGTTTCTCTGAAGCTGACTGCTTGGAGATTGAACGCTTAATTTTATCTAAGCGTGGATTTTCAGAGTCGGTCATAGAGACCATGATTCAGGCTCGTAAGCCTGTGACTAGAAAGATTTACCATAAGATATGGCGTAAATATCTGCATTGGTGTGAATCCAAAGGCTACTCCTTGGAGTAGAGTTCGGATTCCTAGAATTTTGTCTTTTCTCCAAGAGGGTTTGGAGAAGGGTTTATCGACAAGTTCCCTAAAGGGTCAAATATCTGCCTTATCTATTTTGTTACATAAACGTCTGGCGGATGTACCAGACATGCAATCATTCTGTTAGGCCTTGGTCAGAATCAGGCCTGTATTTAAACCGGTTACTCCTCCTTGGAGTCTTAATCTAGTTCTTAAAGTTCTTCAACAGGCTCCGTTTGAGCCTATGCATTCCTTAGATATTAAGTTGTTATCTTGGAAGGTTTTGTTTCTTGTTGCTATTTCATCTGCTCGTAGAGTTTAAGAGCTCTCGCCATTACAGTATGAGTCTTCTTACCTTATTTTTCATTCGGATACGATTGTTTTGTATACTAAGTTAGGGTTTCTCCCTAAAGTGGTTTCAGATCGGAACATTAATCAGGAGATTGTTGTTCCTTCCTTTTGTCCTAACCCTTCTTCTCAGAAGGAACGTCTTCTGCACAATCTGGACGTGGTGCGTGCATTGAAATTCTATTTGCAGGCAACTAAGGATTTTCGTCAGTCTTCTGCTCTGTTTGTGGTTTTCTCTGAAAAACGTAAGGGACAGAAAGCTACGGCTACTTCTCTTTCTTTGTGGCTGAAGAGTATTATTCGCTTGGCCTATGAAACTGCTGGACAGCAGCCTCCTGAGAGAATTACAGCTCATTCTATGAGGGCTGTTTCCTCTTCCTGGTGATTCAAAAATGAAGCTTCTGTGGAACAGATTTGCAAGGCTGCAACTTGGTCCTCTCTTCACGCTTTTTCTAAATTCTATAAATTTGATACTTTTGCCTCGGCTGAGGCTTCTTTTGGGAGAAAGGTTCTTCAAGCAGTGGTGCCTTCCGTTTAGGTTCCCTGTCTTTTCCTTCCCTATCATCTGTGTCCTTTAGCTTGGGTATTGATTCCCAATAGTAATTAGATGATCCGTGGACTCACCGTGTTATTAGAAAGAAAACAAAATTAATGCTTACCTGATAAATTATTTCTTGACACAGTGAGTCCCTGGCCCGCCCTGTTTATCTTAAGGACAGGGTTTTTGTTATAAACTTCAGACACCTCTGCACCTTGTTGCTTCCTTTCTCTCCTTTGCTTCGGTCGAATGACTGGGGTTGGAGGGAAGGGAGGTGATATTTAACAGCTTTGTTGTGGTGCTCTTTGCCGCCTCCTGCTGGGCAGGAGTGATATTCCCAATAGTAATTAGATGATCCATGGACTCACTATGTCAAGAAATAAATACATTTATCAGGTAAGCATAAATTTTGTTATTCAGAAATCCAAACCTTTTCCAGACCCAAGCACTTAGGATAACATTTTGACATCCTTTGTTGAAAATCATATGCACATATTTTTTTCATAAACGGAAAGAGCCCACAGCTGCATTCATTAATTTTGGGAATTCAGAACCTGGCCACCAGGTGGAGGCAAAGACACCCCAGCCAAAGGCTTAAAATCTTTCCCACTTCACCCATCCCCAAGTCATTCTTTGCCTTTTCGACCCAGGAGGTTGACAGAGAAGTGTCAGAAGTTTTTTCGATAATCTCTTATGGAGGGTAGTACTCTTCGGAATGGGACTGGAGTTTTAAGTAGTCCTGTCAGCCTCTCAGTGAGAGCATGGATGAAAGTTAGAGACCTGTGAGGATAGCAGCATTAACACCATTACATATACATACATGTTTCCTGAACCACTCAGTCTCACACCCCACTGCAGGTTTTATCACAAGGATAAACCCTGGCTTGCTCATAGAACTGAGGGCGATCTGAAGTAGGTCAGTTAGTTGTGGAACAGTACTGATTAGTACCTAAACACAAGATGATACAGTACAGCAAGAAAAATTAAAGTTAAACACACTACGTTATCTGCAACTAACACTAAGCAGCTGAATGTATCATAAGAATAAACAGGAATAAGAATATACAGAGCTCTATTGAGTATGAGGACATAAGAGCTAAGAGCAACATAGGTATGAACATTAAGTAGTGAACATTGCACAAAACATGCTGAGCTGCGTAATTGAGAGAGAGGAAAACAGTACATTCCAATTACTTATGAGGAGCAGGTTATGACGGTTATAATACTTGTCAGTAAGAGGAAACGATACAGGCAATCAAGCAGTACACAAGGTGACTATACCGTAGTACCAAATGTAGCTCCGGTGTTGGTTGAGGCAGAAGTGGTGCAGCAGCTGAGAGTTTGAGGTCGGAGTCCGGTTGCGTCGCTCAGCAGAGTGACCTCACACACTACGGCGAGTTTGCAAGTGCAGGGTAAGTGTAGCAGGAGCGGAATCAGAACCGCAGCTTACCAGGAACAGCAAGAGTGCACACGATAATCAGATGGGTCTTAGAGTCTGAGAGCAATCCGAATGAAGGAGCGGAGGTATTAGCCAGACACGAGCAATCCGGAATGAGGCTAGAGTAGAGTCCTCTATAGAATCAAATTACCTAGCAATGTTAGCAGGTGACAGGTAGGCTTAAATAGCAACAGTTAGTCACATGACTTGTGACTTAAAGGGGAAGCGTCCTGTGACAGTCAGATCCTGACAAGACCGGAGATGCAGGGAAGAGTCTTCCTGCAAAACCATCCCGACTCAGATTAACAACTCCACAAGCAATCAGCATTGACGAGTTTTGCTGCCTGCTTCTCTCAAGTCCATGGCAGAAGCGGCGCTACTATCTGTCACACTTGAAGGGCTCTGTTCCTGTGATTCCGGTAAGATTGTTTCATTTTACTTTCATCATGGATGTCTTGTAATTAAAACAGTTTATCCGAGAGGCTACAGAACTTGAAATACAGGGTCTTAATGAGGCTCCTTTTGTATCTTGGAATCAAGGGTTAATATATCCTGAGGGGGGTTATTGAACAGGTTTTTTTTAATCATGTTTGCTATATGATTCTGTCTGCTAATGGGTAGTGATACTTGGGCTCAGGGCTATTTCAGAACATAACGGCCTATTGCAAGTGACGCGCCCTTTATGATCGGGCACAGTTTTTCATGGACTGCATGGTACACCTTGTGACCGGCGTGGTCACATTCTGGCTCTCCATTTCCGCATTCCTGACCATGTGGCGACGGAGAAATTCTGGTTCACTGGTGTCTGGTTCAGAGGTGGTGAGTGCCCCAGCCATTGGGGGTCTAAGGTGCCATTTGCATTTTTCTTATTGGTCCATTTTTTTTTATCAATATCCCAGTTATGGAGGATTCAGATTTTTTAGAGACGGATGTCTCTGATTCTGATTCTACTTCTTGCGAAGGATATGAATTGGCCTGGGTGATACATGTCCATCAGTTATGTTCCGAATGCCGTTTTAGAGTGCTCCGTTCCTCGGGATTGGGGAACCAGGGGTCCGCTGAGCCATCCACCTCTGGGGATTCTGTTTCTTGCGAGGCGCGTTCCCTACAACCAACTCTTACTACACATGCAGGTAGCCCAAATGCGGCTTAACCTTCTCTGGAGGGTGACTTGTTTCCTCTGGAGGTTACAACACGGTTCCGCATGGCCATATCTTTGGCGCAGGCGCATTTACATCTCCCAGGAGTGTGTTTAAGATATTGTCTGTGTTCCAATAACCAGGGCTCATCAGGCGTGGGATCGCCTGGTCCAGTTCAGCCCTCTGGGGGAGTAACTGCCCCTGAGGCTTCAGGGGGTCAACCTTTGGGGCCAGGGTCATCGTTTGCCCTGGCAGAGGTAAGTTATGCCTTTCGTTATAGACTGGCATGCCTTTGTGTTCTACTGAGGCATGTTTTGGCGTTGCTGGAGGATCCCACCCTTAATAGGGTGGTGGACCCTCAGTCTTCCGATGGGGATGGCATGCATGATTAGATATAAGGGGATGAAGTAATCTTCTTATAGTCTTTTTTTCTTGACTATCTTCCAGTTCTGAGCTTGGAAGACTCGGATTCCTGTTGGGCTGGTCCTAGGGGAGTGTCCGTTCTTCCTGGGCGATAACCTTCGGGTTGCCTTATCTTTTATTTTTAATCCGGTAGGATGGATTTTATTTGGTTTAAAGCTCATGTTTGGTATAACATTCCATTGGGATTTTTTTTCTCTGGAATTGGTAGTCGCGATTTTGTGGTCACACTGGTTACTTCTACAGGAGGACGTGTTTTAGTCTTCTGTTGTCTGTTGTTGATCTCTTCCTCTTAACAGGGTGACTGATGTGGCCTTGTCAGTAATGGGCCCTTAGTTTCAGGCTGGTCCTGACTGGGTACCAATCCTTTTGTTTTTAAGGCCTATTTCAGACACGTTGCGCCTGTTATGCCTGGCTGGTCCGGTAAGGGCGCCGAGTGGTTCCCACTACCATTTGTTTTTCTTTCACAAGTTTTCAGCTAGCATTCCGAGAGGATTTGATGATCCGTTGTTTGTCTAAGGGCATGGAGGATTGTGTTTGGTCCTCATTAGCCTTTCTATCTATTTGGTGGGTCTCCGTTGAGATCTGCTACAAGATTCTCTGTTGGTTCCGCTTTCGGGACCTAAAGTGTTTCCTTCCCGTTGTGGATCAGAGGTTGAAGGATTTAGGTTCTTCATGCAGCCAGTTTGCTGGCGGTCTTGCCTTTTCAAGGTTCCTTAGGATTGTCCTTTTAGGACTTATTCCCTCTTGAGGTCTCTTCCTTAGGGTCGAGCCTGTTTGGACATAGTCCGTTTTTTACTGGCATAAATTAAGGGCCGTGTGGTTCTTTTCTGCTTCCGGGAGTTCGTAGTTCCATATTAGGGACGACAGACTGTTGTTTCCTTCTTTCCTAGCTTTCGCTTAAGGGACGTTCCGCCAGAATCGGGATGCCATGCATTCCTTTTTGGGGAGGTCCTCTGGAAGTGTAATCTGAGAGGATTATGGAAACTAGTCTTTGTTATACTCTCTCTTCGGGGGAACTCTGTTCTCATAGTTATTTCCCTTAGTCTTGGACTTCGCTGTGCGGTTCTTGGTGCACTTTGGGCTCTAGAGTAGTTTGCCTGACTACGGCCTAGAACCTTGTTGGTGAAGAGTTGGCCTCCTGCTAGGGGCGTTCTCTTCCCTTTGGGCTGGGAATTTATGAGTGAGTCATGTGCCCTGTTTCCATCTAAAAGGGAGGAGAGTAAACTGCTTCATTCATCACTTGTGGGAATTAAGAACCTGGCCACCAGGAGGAGGCAAAGACACCCCAGCCAAAGGCTTAAATACCTCCCCCACTTCCCTCATCCCCTAGTCATTCTTTGCCTTTCGTAACAGGAGGTTGGCAGAGAAGTGTTGGAAGATTTGGAGTAGTCTCTTATGGAGGGTAGTACTCTTTGCAATGGGACTGTCAACCTCTCAGTGAGAGTATGGGTAAGAGTTAGAGTCCGGAGATGCAGGGGGAGTTCTGCGAAACCATCCCGTAGGGCGCATCATAGTGGACCGGCCCAGGGGTTGCCTACTCCTGTGGAAATTTCTGAGGCGTTATACGATAATGAGGCCCACTCCGACTCTTTGGAGGAGTCCGTGTCATCTAAACCTTCGGCGGTGGAGGAGCTTAACTTTAGGTTTAGGATGGAAAATTTGCTGAGGCAAGTGCTTGCTACTTTGGAGGTTTCCGGAACCGAAACTTCCAGAAGAACCTTTGATTCCTAAGCTTGATAAGGTATATGAGGACAGGGTGGTGCCTCAGGCCTTCCCGGGTCCTGTTAAGATGGCAAATATTATTAAAGAATAAATTGGAGCGATTAGGTTCTTCCTTTTCCCCTTCTTCTTCCTTTAAGAAACTGTTCCCTGTCCCGGGTGTACTGTCCCTAAGGTGGATGGTGCTATCTCCACACTCGCGAAACGAACAACTATTCTCCTGGAGGATAGTTCGACGTTTAAGGAGCCCATGGATAAAAAGTTGGAAAATATGTTAAGGAAGATGTTTCAACACACAGGGTTTGTTTTTCAGCCGGCAGCGGCTGTAGCCGCAGTCGCCGGAGCTGCGACATATTGATGTGAATCCCTGTGTGAAATGGTCGAGGGGGAGACTTCCATCGACGAGATACAGAACAAGATTAAGCGCTGAAGATTGCCAATTCTTATATATGTGATGCCAATATGCAAATTATTCGCCTGAAAGCTAAGGTGTCAGGTTTTTCCGTTTTAGCTTGCAGGGCTCTGTGGCTAAAGTCTTGGTCTGTGGACTTAACCTCTAAGTTGAGGCTGTTGTCCCTGCCTTTTCAAGGATAGATTAGGTTCGGTCCAGGATTGGATTTCGATCATATCCACGGTTATGGGAGGCAAGGGAGCTTTCCTACTGCAGGATAAGAAGGCTAAGCCTAAAGGATCTACTTTTCTTCCCTTTCGTGTGGACAGGGCCAGCAGCCCGCTGCGAAAGCGGACCAGTCCAAGGGAACTTGGAAACTGGCTCATTCTTGGAACAAGTCTAAGCAGAGCAAGAAGCCCGCCAAGACAAAATCGGCGTGAAGGTGCGGCCCCCGACCAGTCTCTGGGCCAAGTAGGGGGCAGATTATCTCTGTTCTCAGGAAGCATGGTTGTAGGATGTTCAGCATCCTTGGATTCTGGACTTTGTCACCCAGGGCTACAGGATAGGGTTCAGATCCCTTCCGCCCAGGGGCAGATTCCTCCTATCAAACCTGTCTTCAAGACCGGAAAAGAGAGAAGCCTTTCTAGAATGTGTGAGAGATCTCTCCTCTCTAGGTGTCATCGTACCAGTACCCCAAGCAAAAAGGGGTCTAGGATACTATTGGAAGATAAACTCAGGGAATAGTTCCCTGATTCCCATCAACAGGGTGGAGTTCCTGGGCACGATAATATACTCTGTCATGAAAAATTTTCTCATAGACCATTGACGCAGGAAGATTGCGTCCTCTTGTCTTGCCCTTCAGTCCTCCTCAAGCCCCTCAGTGGCTCAGTGTATGGAGGTGATCAGACTCATGGTTTCCAGCATAGACGTCATTCCATTTGCCAGGTTCCATCTCAGACCTCTTCAATTGTGTATGTTGAGACAGTGGAACGGCGATCATTCAGATCTATCACAGCAGATATCCATGGATCCTCGGACTCGGATCTCCCTCTCATGGTGGATCCGTCCAGAGCAGCTGTCCATGGGGACTTTCTTCTTGAGGCCGTCCTGGGAGATTGTCACCATGGACACGAGTTTGGCAGGATGGGGAGCTGTTTGGGGTGCCAGGATGGCACAAGGAAAATAATTCCGTGAGGATTAACTCCTTCCGATAAATATTCTGGAACTCTAAGCAATCTACAATGCTCTGAAGGCATGGCCTCCTCTGGGGTCATTCAGCTTCATCAGATTTCATACCGATAACATTACCTCAGTGTCTTACATCAACCACCAGGGGGGTACGAGGAGCTCCCTAGCTATGAGGGAGGCATCTCAGATCTTGGAGTGGGCGGAGTCCCACAGCTGCTTGCTCTCAGCGATTCACATTCCAGGTGTGGACAACTGGGATGCAGACTTTCTCAGTAGGCAATCCTTCCATCCGAGGGAATGGTCTCTTCACCCCGAAGTGTTTGCGGAGATTTGTCTCAGGTGGGGAACGCCGGAGATAGATCTCATGATGTCCAGACTCGATTGCAAGCTACCCTGATATGGATCGAGGTCCAGGGATCCCCAGGCAGAGTTAATAGATGCCTTAGCGGTGCCTTGGGGGTTCAGCCTAGCTTACATTTTTTCACCGTTACCACTTCTACCTCGGGTAGTGGCACGCATCAAACAGAAGCGAGCTTCAGCCATTCTGATTGCTCCATCGTGGCCGCGGAGGACGTGGTTTGCCGATCTGGTGGGGATGTCATCCTCTCCGCCGTGGAGGTTACCCTGTCGCAGGGATCTGCTGGAACAGGGCCCCTTTCAACACTAAAAGCTCGATTCTCTGAGGCTGACTGCGTGGAGATTGAACGCCTAGTCTTGGCCAAGAGAGGCTTTTCTGAAGGTGTGATTGATACTCTAATTCAGGCAAGGAAGCCAGTCACTCGTCGCATCTACCATAAGGTGTGTAGGACTTACTCGTCCTGGTGTGAGGAGCATGGATATCTTTGGCATAAGGTGAAGGTATCCAGGATTCTGTCCTTTCTCCAAAACTAGTTCCTTAAAGGGACAGATTTCGGCATTGTCAGTCTTGTTGCATAGAAGACTCGCTGAGCTCCCTGACATCCAATTTTTTGTTCAGGCTCTGTCTAGAATCAGGCCTGTCTTTAGACAGTCTGCTCCCCCATGGAGCTGAAACTTGATCCTTAAGGTTTTGCAGGAATGTTCTCTTCCTGTTGGCTATTGCATCGGCACGCAGAGTATCTGAACTGGCTGCCTTGCAATGTGAGCCCCCTTATCTGGCTTTTAATGCGGATAAGGCTGTGCTTCGCACTGGGTTGGGGTTTCTTCCCAAGGTGGTGTCTATCCGTAACATCAATCAAGAAATAGTGGTTCCTTCTTTGTGTCCTAACCCTTTTTCTTCTAAGGAAAGGTTACTTCATAATCTGGATGTGGTTGTGCCCTGAAGTTCTATCTTCAGGCTTCGAAGGATTTCAGACAGTCTACATCTCTTTTTGTGGTGTATTCAGGGAAGCGCAAGGGACAAAAGCCTCTTCTACTTCTTTGTCCTTTTGTTTGAGGAGCTTGATTCGCTTGGCCTATGAGACAGCGGGACATAAGCCTCCTCAGAAGATCACGGTTCATTCAACTAGAGCTGTGGCTTCTTCTTGGGCCTTTAAGAATGAGGCCTCTATGGATCAAATTTGTAAGGCGGCTACCTGGTCCTCCTTACACACTTTTACAAAGTTTTACAAGTTTGACGTTTTTGTTTCTGCGGAAGCTCTTTTTGGGAGAAAGGTTGTGCAGGCTGTGGTGCCCTCAAATTAGGGTCCGCCTTTTTACCCTCCCGGTTACATTCAGTGTCTTCTAGAGCTTGGGTATATGTTCCCAACATTAATGAATGAAGCTGTGGACTCTCCTCCCCTTTAGATGGAAAACATAAATTATGCTTATGGGTGGACCTAAATTGAATTAATCTTCTTGCACCATTTATACCCTGATATTTCTCCTACTGATCCTTGTTCCCTCGGCAGAATGACTGGGGAATGAGGGACATGGGGGAGGTATTTAAGCCTTTGGCTGGGGCAACTTTGCTTCCTCCTGGTGGCCAGGTTCTTAATTCTCAACAGTAATGAATGAATCCGTGGATTCTCCTCCCTTCGATGGAAATTAAATTATCAGGTAAGCATAATTTATGTTATTTGTTGTGTATTCTGGAAGGTGCAGGGGGCCTCTGCAACTTTTCTATCTTTTTGGTTGAGGAGTATGATCCGTCTGGCTATGAGACAGTGGGACACAAGCCTCCTCAGAGGATTACGGCTCACTCGACTAGAGCTGTGGCCTCTTCTTGGAGCAGATGTGTAAGGCGGCAACCTGGTCATCCATCCCATACTTTTGCAAAATTTTACAAATTTTACGTTTTTGCTTCGGCGGAAGGATCTTTTGGGAGAAAGGTTCTGCAGTCTGTGGGGCCCTCAGTATAGGGTCCACCTGCTTTACCCTCCCGTTTTCTTCATTTAGTGTCCTCTAGAGCTTGGGTATTTGTTCCCACAAGTTTTCTTATATAATAGGGGGCGCCCTAAATGATAACGATATATCAAACCTAGTGAGATGTGTAGTGAACAATAGATCAATCAAATTAATAATTTAAATCAGAGGTTATACTAAATATCACACATAAATAAAAACAATAGGTAATGTTTCGATAATACCAAAAATACATATAAAAAGTCTCTGAGGAGTAGATATAGAGGGTGGTCTTTGGGCAGCAATCTGTAGAGAACCCGGCCTGGATCCTATAGGGATGATCTACAATAAAGAAAGAGACAGATGCGCCACATGGCCCAATATTGTTTGTTCAACACAATAATTATGGTCTAGTCGTGCTAGTATAAACTCACAATTTGGAAAGCACTTCAGTTAGTGCAATAGAAGCAGTCTGGGATCAATCACAGTCACCCAGCAGACCGACCTCTAGGGTAGATAGGATTAATAATTGGTAAAGCATCTCCAGTGATGCAAATCAGGCAGGATGGGGTCAATACAGTCACCCAACAGACTATGACAGGGTTCCCTCAGGAAGCAAACAGCAAAGGTCCCAATGAAGGCCAAGGTTTGGTCCAAATAATGCACAGGAGCAAGTGTTTTTATAAAAAAAGTAATATTTACTATATAAAAACAAGTAAAAACAAGCGACGCGTTTCTCAGCACACAGGCTGTTTCATCAGGCTTACAACATATAACTAAAACACTTGCTACTTATAGCCAAACTATGTATCAGCTTTAATTGGACACACCTGTTAGGGGGGTGGCATGAAGAAATTTCTTTTTAGATTACCCTATCAGCATTCGCTATAGTGGATGACAAGTGTACCTCACATTATAGATCATAACATTGTAGTGGATGATATATACCAACAATAGTATTTGTTTGTTTATTTAGTTTCCCCACTATGTATTCTCATATATGTTTATCCATCCAAAAAAATCCTGTTAGGCACCACTGACAAGTGAACTCATATGCGTGATATAGTTGTACAAATTCCCCGTATTAATGTCTCTGCAGTATTAGAAATGCATTAGCTTACTTGAGATTAGTATTAATATATACTCGCCTTACTTGAAGTTGATATTGTTATATCGTGTGGCGATGTGTCGATAGAGAGTAAACTTTCATATTGGCATTTCCTACGGTGTTCTCTACTTGTTACTGCGCATGCGTGTGATGTCATCTGTCAGTCTCTGTCTTACAGATGCGCATGCGTGTATCCCCTAAGTATCGTAGCGATATTCTGATGCTGATCAATTTATTTAGAGGGGTTCTGATACTAATATATATCATGGTGTGCTGGGATAGTTGTTAGGATATACCAATATTATCTACCAACTTTCCTGTGGATAGAGTTAGGGCAAAATCCCATTACGGTTATAGATATTATCTTCCTCGTCACAGACTAACTATCTATGTTCTCAATCTGAAGATACCTTTTCCGCAACATTAGTGTAATAGTGATAGCTGTGTAATGATGAATAAAATGGAGATAATTTGATAAACTCCTAATCTATGTTGTATTATCGGAACTAGTTATCAACAGAAGTTATAGATATTCATAAAGCATAAGATAATCTTTCAGTGTAGTCTTACAACCAATTTCCGTAAACTAAATGTAGTGTGTCTAATATATAGATAGATTGGGATAAATGTATATAATATGTCTATCTAAAGTATCTTATGTGTTGTTATATGTAAACTATATCAACATCAGCCCAGTCATAATAATGACATCTCCCAATGAGGACTTCTATGTTCGCGCGTGTCTATTTATATGGGAATATATATATTACATTATCATCAAACTAAATGGACAAGTGCAATATTGTAGTGATTAAGTGGGATACGCAATTATGACTAATGTCAGAGAAACCATTATTGGCTAAATTACAGCCCCATAAAGTGACTATTAATGCGACAAATATTTGTATGTGGTATAATCTACATATGTACACCCTAATTATGTGTAGATAAATTCTAGATGATTTATAAGTGTATATGTGACTGTCTATATATGTGACTAATATGATGATACATAGTATAATTATTATAATAACCGTATATATATATATATGCCTTAGAGGATTGTGTTAGTGTGTGTTCGTGTGTTATATACCTAATCTAATTGATGGTATATTAATAGAAACACCATTAGTGTCAAAGGCCTATCATATCCTTTGTATGTATTTTATAAAGGAGTATGTGAAGGTGGGAGGGTATGTGTGATATTTGGAGAAGTGAGTAAAAATATATATAGACTTGCATCATTATGATAGAGATATGGATATATAATTTACATTATTTAAGATAGAGGTATAGATCTATAACAAACAAATACTATTGTTGGTATATATCATCCACTACAATGTTATGATCTATAATGTGAGGTACACTTGTCATCCACTATAGCGAATGCTGATAGGGTAATCTAAAAAGAAATTTCTTCATGCCACCCCCCTAACAGGTGTGTCCAATTAAAGCTGATACATAGTTTGGCTATAAGTAGCAAGTGTTTTAGTTATATGTTGTAAGCCTGATGAAACAGCCTGTGTGCTGAGAAACGCGTCGCTTGTTTTTACTTGTTTTTATATAGTAAATATTACTTTTTTTATAAAAACACTTGCTCCTGTGCATTATTTGGACCAAACCTTGGCCTTCATTGGGACCTTTGCTGTTTGCTTCCTGAGGGAACCCTGTCATAGTCTGTTGGGTGACTGTATTGACCCCATCCTGCCTGATTTGCATCACTGGAGATGCTTTACCAATTATTAATCCTATCTACCCTAGAGGTCGGTCTGCTGGGTGACTGTGATTGATCCCAGACTGCTTCTATTGCACTAACTGAAGTGCTTTCCAAATTGTGAATTTATACTAGCACGACTAGACCATAATTATTGTGTTGAACAAACAATATTGGGCCATGTGGCGCAGATGTTCCCACAAGTGATGAATGAAGCAGTGGACTCTCCTCCCCTTTAGATGTAAAACATAAATTATGCTTACCTGATAATTTAATTTCCATCGTAGGGAGGAGAATCCACTGCACCTGCCTGTTCTCCGGTGGGCGGACCTAAATTTATTTTTTGTTCTTCTGGCACCATTTATACCCTGATATTTCTCCTACTGTTCCTTGTTCCCTTGGCAGAATGACTGGGGGATGAGAGAAGTGATGAATGAAGCAGTGGAAATTATCAGGTAAGCATAATTTGTTTTTCCAGGTTAGCCTGGATTCATTCCCTGTGAGGTCTGCTTTCTTCAGACGGGTATCTTGTGCTCCCTGGAGGCATTGGTCGTTTGAGACGACTCTGGGTCCCAGTTCTAGGGGTCTTATGGATTTATGATCCTGTAGACTGGTTCAGGAGGACCCAGTGTTCAGCGTGGGCTGATTTGTCCTTAGGAGGGAGTGTGATCCTTTTTACAGGGAATTTTTCTCTGTTCTATTAACAGTGGTGACCTGGATGATTTTTCTTTCGGTCCTTGACTGATTAGCCTACAGCCTTCTTACATCCTTGTGGGTATGTGAGCCATTTTCTTTTTGTGCTCTCCCCCTTTCGGGGTGGTAGATTGACTCCATCAGTGGGGTCTCATCTCTCGGGTGGATTGTGATCCTGCCTTGTGTGCAGGAGAAGACAGATAGTTATGTACCTCTCTGTTCTGGGCTGCCTGGGGCAAAACGGTTGCTCTCAGAGGCTCTGAAGGCAGTGGTGAGTGTGAAAAGTCCCATAAACAGTTCTGAAGGTTGTTTGTTTGGGCTTCTCTCAAAACGCTTGTTAAGGCACTGGTTCGTGGAAAAAGTACCTTTTATTGAAGAGGCAGCAGCCTGCTGCTCTGTGGCTTGTTCATCCAGCTATTTGGAGAATAGTATCTCCGTGTTAAGACTGTCATTTAGAGCTGTGCTAAGTCTTTCTAGGATCTCTGCATTTTTCTCTATTTCAGGTCCTAGGTTTTTTTTCTTGGAAGTGCATTATGTTGAAGGAGCGAATGGGTTGGCACCCGAGCTCTGTTGGGGTAGGTAATTCCCCATTATTTCATTCTCTGGGGTGCTTGGGGTCGTGTTTGCTTCCCCTGTCTATCAGACATGCCTGTCGCTTGGGCTGGTCCGGTGTTTGGAGCAGGATTGAGATCTGTTGCTTTGCTAATTTCATCCTCGGGTCATCTAGGTTTGACGAGTCTTCCTTGGAGGGCTCTGCTTCTTTTCCACGTTTAGAATTTTGTGGGAAGGTCTGGAGGCATCAGCTGGTTAGCTGGATGTCTAGCAAGCTGTTTGAACCTAGCCTCATCTGCTTCCCCTTGCTTGTATATATCAAAATTGCAGATTCATCTTCCAATGACAGCAGCGTGTAGCGTTCTGACTCTTCAGGTGTTGCCATCAGGGGTTGTCCCTATCTGAGTTGCTGCATGAGATTAACGGTTTCTGGGGTTCTCGTCTACAGTTACCTTCAGGGTGCGGATGCACTTTGCTTAGGGAAGATTCTGTTCTCTTTTTCATTTTTTGGATCTTGATCCCGTGGATTTTGAGCAATCTAGGGTTGGGTGTTGCCTCCCTTGTTCTACGAGACCGGTTAGTATGCTTCTTCTACTGTTCCTTGTGCCTCGGCAGAATGAGTGGGGGATGGGGGAAGTGGGAGAGTTATTTAAACCTTTGGCTGGGGTGTCTTTGCCTTCTTCTGGTGGCCAGGTTCTGCATTCCCAAAAGTAATGAATGCAGCTGTGGACTCTTTCCATCTGAAGAAAAGGAAATTATCAGGTAAGCATAATTTATGTTTTTCAGCAGAAATGCACTTCTCTGGGCTAGCAGGGGACTGGTGGCTACACACTCTGTCTCTTGTCATTGGCTCACCAGTGCATTGCTTTTGACGTTAACCCATTTAACCCATTTTCAGGGGTTAAACACAATAGTGCAATAATAAAATGCCCTAACATTTATATATGCTTTTTAAATCTTTTACAGCTGCAGTATTTTATTTTTAGCATATACAATTACTCCTTAACCCTCACCACCTACACTGCTCATTAGCCCATCTCACCTTACTTTTGTATTCATGAACTTCACACATTCCTAAAGACTCTCTCTCCCCCTTGCAACTCATCACAAAAACAGTCTCACTACTGCAAATCCGCATCTCTCCCTTTTGCTCATAATAGCTGTTGGCGACATTTCCCCTAATTTTGGTCCCCCACATTTTCCTTGCCCTGCACACCGATGTGTACCCTTCAATAGACTTCAAAAATAAAACTCTGGTAACCCTTATCTCATTCCTCTTGCATCTAAAGCCACCACCCCTTTCACTTGTGCACTTTGGAACTCTGCAGGCTGTTTGCAACATGACCTCTTTATCTCCCACTCTCTCAATCTTCTGGCTCTCACAGAAACCTGGCTCTCTCCTTTATACACGACACTGTTGCACTGATACATGGGGACCTCCACTTCAGCCATAATCCTAGGTCTGTCAATAGACAAGGAGGTGGTGTTGGTATTTTACTTTCCTCTCGTTGCACCTTTCAACAAATATAGCCCTTCTCTTCCCTCACATTTTCTTCATTCGAAACACACATGATTCGCTTTTTCTCTCCCCTCTCTTTATGCGTTGCAGTCATATACCGCCCCTGGCTCTATTTCTAGATCACTTTGTCGCCTGGCTACCTTACTTCCTTTCCTCGGATACCCCTGCCCTCATTCTTGGTGACTTCAACCTCCCTGTTGATAATCCCACTGCCTCCTCTGCAAAACAACTTTTGCAACTCACTTCCTCTTTCGGCCTGTCAAAATGTACTGATTCGCCCACTCACAAAGATGGTCACTCCCTTGATCTAATTTTCAGCTATCGATGCATTATCTCAAACTTCACAAACTCGCCTTTTCCTCTTTCTAACCACCACCTCCTCCTCACTTGTAACATCACCTCCCTCCCTACAACTCTCCCTCCTTCTACCCCTCAGACTAAACTTCACAGAAGTATCAAGTCACTAGATCAGCAACAGCTCGCTAGCTCTCTTGAAACTCTTTTCTCTTCTATCCCTTCTTTTTCCTGTCCTGATGAATCTATCTGCCACTATAACTCCACCCTTACATCGGTCCTTGATAATCTGGCTCCACCTACCATAGCTCGGAAAACATACACTTATCCTCAGCCCTGGTATACTCCTCTGACACGGTACCTACGTAGATGTTCCCATACTGCTGAGCGACACTGGAGGAAATCTCGGAGTTCGGCTGACTTTCTTCACTATAAATTCATCTTGAACTCTTACTATTCTGCCCTTAATCTATATAAGCAACATTACTTCTCCACTTTTATGTTTACTCTTTCTTCAAACCCAAAACGTCTGTTCTCCACATTCAATACTCTTCTCCGCCCACCCCCACCTCCCACCACAACTTTTCTCTCAGCTCAAGATTTTGCAAATTACTTCAACAACAAAATCAATTCCATCAGAAATTAAATCAGCTCTCAACACACTACCGGTCTCCCACCCCCTCAAAAGCTCACAATCATCCAAAACCCACATAGCCATAAATTTAGCCCTTTGCCCCTGTTACAGAGGAAGAATTTTCTGCCCTTATACTATCCTCTCACCTCACTACCTGTCCCCTTGACCCCATACCCTCACAACTACTCCCCTCCCTCTCTTCTACCCTTACCCCTATACTCACACACATCTTCAACCTCTCCCTCAGCACTGGTATAGTTCCCACATCTCTTAAACATGCATTAGTCACAACTATCCTCAAAAAAACTTGTCTCGATCCAACCTCCCCATCCAACTACCACACTGTTTCCCTACTCCCTCTTGCCTTAAAGCTTCTTGTAAAACTAGTATATGCACGTCTATCACATTTCTTTCATGTAATTAGCAAGAGTCCATGAACTAGTGACGTATGGGATATACATTCCTACCAGGAGGGGCAAAGTTTCCCAAACCTTAAAATGCCTATAAATACACCCCTCACCACACCCACAATTCAGTTTTACAAACTTTGCCTCCGATGGAGGTGGTGAAGTAAGTTTGTGCTAGATTCTACGTTGATATGCGCTCCGCAGCAAGTTGGAGCCCGGTTTTCCTCTCAGCGTGCAGTGAATGTCAGAGGGATGTGAGGAGAGTATTGCCTATTTGAATGCAGTGATCTCCTTCTACAGGGTCTATTTCATAGGTTCTCTGTTATCGGTCGTAGAGATTCATCTCTTACCTCCCTTTTCAGATCGACGATATACTCTTATATATACCATTACCTCTGCTGATTCTCGTTTCAGTACTGGTTTGGCTTTCTACAAACATGTAGATGAGTGTCCTGGGGTAAGTAAATCTTATTTTCTGTGACACTCTAAGCTATGGTTGGGCACTTTGTTTATAAAGTTCTAAATATATGTATTCAAACATTTATTTGCCTTGACTCAGAATGTTCAACTTTCCTTATTTTTCAGACAGTCAGTTTCATATTTGGGATAATGCATTTGAATTAATCATTTTTTCTTACCTTCAAAATTTGACTCTTTTTTCCCTGTGGGCTGTTAGGCTCGCGGGGGCTGAAAATGCTTCATTTTATTGCGTCATTCTTGCCGCGGACTTTTTTGACGCAAAAAAAATTATTTTCCGTTTCCGGCGTCATACGTGTCGCCGGAAGTTGCGTCATTTTTTGACGTTATTTTGCGCCAAAAATGTCGGCGTTCCGGATGTGGCGTCATTTTTGGCGCCAAAAGCATTTAGGCGCCAAATAATGTGGGCGTCTTATTTGGCGCTAAAAAATAAGGGCGTCGCTTTTGTCTCCACATTATTTAAGTCTTATTTTTTCATTGCTTCTGGTTGCTAGAAGCTTGTTCTTTGGCATTTTTTCCCATTCCTGAAACTGTCATTTAAGGAATTTGATCAATTTTGCTGTATATGTTGTTTTTTCTCTTACATATTGCAAGATGTCTCACGTTGCATCTGAGTCAGAAGATACTACAGGAAAATCGCTGTCTAGTGCTGGAGCTACCAAGCTAAGTGTATCTGCTATATTTTTTGGTATCTGTTTCTCCAGCTGTTGTTTGTATTGCATGTCATGACAAACTTATTAATGCAGATAAAATTTCCTTTAGTACTGTTACATTACCTGTTGCTGTTCCGTCAACATCTAATTTTCAGAGTGTTCCTGATAAACATAAGAGATTTTATTTTTTAAATCCATTAAGAAGGCTATGTCTGTTATTTCTCCTTCTAGTTTACATAAAAGTCTTTTAAAACTTCTCTTTTTTCAGATGAATTTTTAAATGAACATCATCATTCTGATACTGATAATGGTTCTTCTGGTTCAGAGGTTTCTGTCTCAGAGGTTGATGCTGATAAATCTTTGTATTTGTTCAAGATGGAATTTATTCATTCTTTATTTAAAGAAGTATTAATTGCATTAGAAATAGAGGATTCTGGTCCTCTTGATACTAAATCTAACGTTTGAATAAGGTTTTTAAATCTCCTGTAGTTATTCCAGAAGTGTTTAATCTCCCTGATGCTATTTCTGAAGTAATTTCCAGGGAATGGAATAATTTGGGTAATTCTTTTACTCCTTCTAAACGTTTAAGCAATTATATCCTGTGCCATCTGACAGATCAGAGTTTTTTTGGGGGACAAAATCCCTAAGGTTATGGGGCTGTCTCTACTCCTGCTAAATGTGCTACTATTCCTACGGCAGATAGTACTTCATTTAAGGATCCTTTAGATAGGAAAATTGAATCCTTTCTAAGAAAAGCTTACTTATGTTCAGGTAATCTTCTTAGACCTGCTATATTTTTAGCGGATGTTGCTGCAGCTTCAACTTTTTGGTTAGAAGCTTTAGCGCAACAAGTAACAGATCATAATTTTATAGCATTATTATTATTCTATAACATGCTAATAATTTTATTGGTGATACCATCTTTTGATATCATTAGAGTTGATGTCAGGTATATGTCTCTAGCTATTTTAGCTAGAAAAGCTTTATGGATTAAACTTGGATTGCTGATATGTCTTCTAAGTCACCTTTGCTTTCCCTTTCTTTCCAGGGTAATAAATTATTATCTCAACTGTTTCTGGAAGGAAGGGAACTTTTTTACCAAAGGATAAAAAATCTAAGGTAAATTTAGGTCTAATAATCATTTTCGTTCCTTTCCTCATGATAAGGAACAAAAGCCTGATCCTTCATCCTCAGGAAAGGTATCAGTTTGGAAACTATTTCCAGTTTGGAGTATATCCAAGCCTTATAGAAAACCTATAGCCAGCTCCTAAGTACCCATGAAGGTGCGGACCTTATTCCAGCTCAGCTGGTATGGGGCAGATTACGTTTTCTTCAAAGTTATTTGGATCAATTCCATTCTCAATCTCTGGTTTCAGAACATTGTTTCAGAAAGGTACAGAATTGGCTTCAGTTAAGGCCTCCTGCTAAGAGATTTTTTTCTTTCCCGTGTCCCAGTTAACACAGCAAAGGCTCAGCATTTCTGAAATATGTTTCAGATCTAGAGTTGGCTGTAGTAATTATGCCAGTTCCAGTTCTGGAACAGGGGCTGGGGTTTTATTTTATCTCTTCATTGTACCAAAGAAGGTCAATTCCTTCAGACCAGTTCCGGATCTATCAATATTGAATCGTTATGTAAAGATACCAACATTCAAGATGGTTACTGTAGGACTATCCTGCCTTTTGTTTAGCAAGGGCATTATTTGTCTACAATAGATTTACAGGATGTGTATCTGCATATTCCGATTCATCCAGATCACTTTTAGTGTCTGAGATTCTCTTTTTAGACAAGCATTACCAGTTTTGTGGCTCTACCGTTTGGCCTAGCCTCAGTTCCAAGAATTTTTTTGGTTCTCGGTGCCCTTCTTTCTGTAATCAGAGAACAGGGTTTTGGTATTTCCTTATTGGACGATATCTGGGTACTTGCTCAGTCTTCTCATTTTCAAAGAATCTCATACAAATCGACTTGTGTTGTTTCTTCAAGTTCATGGTTGGAGGATCAATTTACCAATCAGTTCATTGATTCCTCAGACAAGGGTAACCTTTTTAGGTTTCTAGATAGATTCAGTGTCTATGACTCTGTCCTTGTCAGACAAGAGAAGTTTAACATTGATATCAGCTTGTCAAAACCTTCAGTCACAATCATTCCCTTTGGTAGCCTTATGCATGGAAATTTTAGATCTTAGGACTGCCGCATCAGATGCGATCTCCTTTGCTCATTTTCACATGCGACCTCTTCAGCTCTGTATGCTGAACCAATGGTGCAGGGATTACTCAAAGATATCTCAATTAATATCTTTAAACCGATTATACGACACTCTCTGACTTGGTGGACAGATCACCATCGTTTAGTTCAGGGGGCTTCTTGTTCTTCCGACCTGGACTATAATCTCAACAGATACAAGTCTTACAGGTTGGGGAGCTGTGTGGGGGTATCTGACGGCACAAGGGGTTTGGGAATCTCAGGAGGTGAGATTTCCGATCAATATTTTGGAACTCCGTGCAATTTTCAGAGCTCTTCAGTCTTGGCCTCTTCTGAAGAGAGAGTTGTTCATTTGTTTTCAGATAAACAATGTCACAACTGTGGCATACATCAATCATCAAGGAGGGACTCACAGTCCTCTGGCTATGAAAGAAGTATCTCGAATTTTGGTTTGGGCGGAATCCAGCTCCTGTCTAATCTCTGCGGTTCATATCCCAGGTATGGACAATTGGAAAGCGGATTATCTCAGTCGCCAAACGTTGCACCTGGGCGAATGGTCTTCACCCAGAGGTATTTCCTCAGATTGTTCAAATGTGGGAACTTCCAGAAATAGATCTGATGGCTTCTCATCTAAACAAGAAACTTCCCTGGTATCTGTCCGGATCCCGGGATCCTCGGGCGGAGGCAGTGGATGCATTATCTCTTCCTTACAAGTGTCATCCTGCCTATATCTTTCCGCCTCTAGTTCTTCTTCCAAGGGTATTCTCCAATGTTCTAAAGGAATGCTCGTTTGTCCTGCTGGTAGCTCCAGCATGGCCTCACAGGTTTTGGTATGCGGATCTTGTCCAGATGGCCTCTTGCCGGCTGTGGACTCTTCCGTTAAGACCAGTCTTTCTGTCTCAAGGTTCTTTTTTCCATCAGGATCTCAAAACCTTAGTTTTAAGGTGTGGAGTTTGAACGCTTGATTGTTGGTCAAAGAGGTTTCTCTGACTCTGTGATTGATACTATGTGACAGGCTCGTAAATCTGTATCTAGAGAGATATATTATAGAGTCTGGAAGACTTATATTTCTTCAGGATGGTTTAGATAAAGGTTTGTCCGCAAGTTTCTTGTAAGACAAATCTCTGCTCTTTCTGTTCTTTTTCACAGAAGGATTGCTAATCTTCCTGATATTCATTGTTTTGTACAACCTTTGGTTCGTATAAAACTTGTCATTAAGTCAATTTCTCCTCCTTGGAGTTTGAATTTGGTTCTGGGGGCTCTTCAAGCTCCTCCTTTTGAACCCATGCATTCTTTGGTCGTTATATAACTTTCTTGGAAAGTTTTGTTTCTTTTGGCCATCTCTTCTGCCAGAAGAGTCTCTGAATTATCTACTATTTTTTGTGAGTCTCCTTTTCTGATTTTGCATCAGGATAAGGCGGTGCTGCGAACTTCTTTTGAATTTTTTTACCTAAGGTTGTGAATTCTAACAACATTAGTAGAGAAATTGTGGTTCCTTCATTATGTCCTAATCCTATGAATTCTAAGGAGAAATCATTGCATTCTTTGGATGCTGTTAGAGCTTTGTAATATTATGTTGAAGCTACTAAGTCTTTCCGAAAGACTTCTAGTCTATTTGTCATCTTTTCCGGTTCTAGAAAAGACCAGAAAGCTTCTGCCATTTCTTTGGCATCTTGGTTGAAATCTTTATTTCATCATGCCTATGTTGAGTCGGGTAACACTCCGCCTCAAAGGATTACAGCTCATTCTACTAGGTCAGTTTCTACTTCCTGGGCGTTTAAGAATGAAGCTTCGGTTGATCAGATTTGCAAAACAGCAACTTGGTCCTCTTTGCATACTTTTACTAAATTCTACCATTTTGATGTGTTTTCTTCTTCTGAAGCAGTTTTTGGTAGAAACGTACTTCAGGCAGTGGTTTCAGTTTGAATCTTCTGCTTATGTTTTTTCATTAAATTTTATTCTGGGTGTGGATTATTTTCAGCAGGAATTGGCTGTCTTTATTTTATCCCTCCCTCTCTAGTGACTCTTGTGTGGAAAGATCCACATCTTGGGTAATCATTATCCCATACGTCACTAGCTCATGGACTCTTGCTAATTACATGAAAGAAAACATAATTTATGTAAGAACTTACCTGATAAATTCATTTCTTTCATATTAGCAAGAGTCCATGAGGCCCGCCCTTTTTTGTGGTGGTTTTGATTTTTTTGTATAAAGCACAATTATTCCAATTCCTTATTTTATATGCTTTCGCACTTTTTTCTTATCACCCCACTTCTTGGCTATTCGTTAAACTGAATTGTGGGTGTGGTGAGGGGTGTATTTATAGGCATTTTAAGGTTTGGGAAACTTTGCCCCTCCTGGTAGGAATGTATATCCCATACGTCACTAGCTCATGGACTCTTGCTAATATGAAAGAAATGAATTTATCAGGTAAGTTCTTACATAAATTATGTTTTCCTTACATTAAACTCCCTCCTTGATCCACTGCACTCTGGATTTTGCCCCGTTAACTCAACAGAGACAGCAATTGTTAAGGTTACCAATGAACTACTTACAGCAAAATCCAAAGGCCACTTCTCTCTACTTATCCTCCTTGATCTGTCTGCAGTCTTTGATACTGTCGACCACCCTCTTTTGCTCCATACCATCCAATCCTTCAGCATCTGCGACACTGCTCTCCCTTGGTTCTCTTCCTATCTGTCTAAGCATACCTTTAGTGTAGCCTTCTCTGGGGCATCCTCTGCCCAGTTACCTCTTTCTGTTGGGGTACCACAAGGCTCTGTCCTCGGTCCCCTTCTCTTCTCAATCTACACTTCCTCAGTAGGTTCCTTAATAAAGTCCCATGGGTTTCACTATCATCTGTATGCTGACAATACCCAAATTTCTGCACCAGAACTATTTCCTTCCTTGCTAACCCGTGTCACTAACTGTCTCTCTCATATCTCATCTTGGATGTCCTCTCACTACCTCAAGCTAAATCTCTCCAAAACTGAGCTCCTTCCCCCCTTATTCCAAAATCTCTACACCCCATGTCTCTATAACTGTTGATAACTCCATCTTTACCCCAACCTAACATGCCCGATGTCTTGGGGTCACACTTGACTCAGATCTTTCTTTCACTCCTCACATTCAGTCCTTGGCTAAAGCCTGCCGCTTCCACCTTAAAAACGTCGCTAAAATCAGACATTTGCTTACACAAGACACAACTAAGATTTTAATCCACTCTCTCATGCCCTCAGATTAGGGTCCACCTTTTCCCTCCCGGTTTCATTCAGTGTCCTCTAGAGCTTGGGTATATGTTCCCAACAGTAATGAATGAAGCCGTGGACTCTCCTCCCCTTTAGATGGAAAGCATAAATAATGCTTACCTGATAATTTCATTTCCATCGAGGGGAGGAGAGTATCTCTGATGGGCGGACCTAAATTGAATTCATCTTCTGGCACCATTTATACCCTGATATTTTTCCTACTGTTCCTTGTTCCCTCGGCAGAATGACTGGGGGATGAGGGAAGTGGGGAGATATTTAAGCCTTTGGCTGGGGTGTCTTTGCCTCCTCCTGGTGGCCAGGTTCTTAATTCCCAATAGTAATGAATGAAGCCGTGGACTCTCCTCCCGTCGATTGAAATGAAATTATCACGTAAGCATAATTTGTTATTTAATACCGAACTGTGGACATAGCTACTTCCCTTCCTAATTATGATGTCAGAAGATGTGATGTTACAGGGATGAAAGGGAGGCACGGTGCACATAGACTCCTTTGCAAACATAACGGCTGCAGCCACCTCCTCCTGGAAGATTATTGACAAGACAGGGATCCAGATAAGGGTTAATATTTGGGTGGCAAATGGCAGACTGACGGGTAAAATGCAATGCTAGTCTGGTCAAACAGTGCACAGGTAATAAGCTTATGGCACAGTGTGATATGAAACACCCTAACACTTACTCACCTCGGATCCCTGAGCTGTCAATGCAACTCCTCCCGTTTTGGCGGTTAAAGTTCAGACAAACAACGTATCGATCCTTCACTGGTTGCACTGCACCAAACTTATCATCAGTAACGTGCCGGTAGTTGCTAAGTATAAGGAGTGCAAACAACTGTATATTATCGTCAGATTACCGCCAATCAGTTAGTTAGAAAATGACAGGTGGGAGGAATAAACTGAGTTTAGGACCATTATATGCACAACGGACCTGCCCGTTCTTTCTGCAGACATGCTGCCTTTTCTGCAATGTCATCGCAGATCGCAGTATGTTCTGCCTTGGAGCTTTTCACTATCTGGTAGACTGATGGAAGAACCTGGGTGTGGCAGATGCCATAAGAATGCTACCTTCTGCAATGGATTGCGTCTATTGTAAAGTTTGGTTGAGGAGGGATATTGGTCTGGGATTGGTTTTTCATGGTTTGAGCTAGGCGTTTAGTTCCAGTGAAGGAACCACAGTAAAACTCAGAAGAATTACTTTTCTTCTCCCCTTGAGATCATCACGTTGAGTAATATTGTCTTGTGCACACTTACGTAGGTTACATTTCATGTAAGCCCTAGAACTTCTGCTCTATTCCTCATTTTGGAGAAAGGAGAAAACTTATTTAATTCAAAGGTGAATCTGGAAAACAAACCAGCAATAAGACACATGTACGCAGCGAAGGTTGGAAAAGCCTGAAAGCGACATAAAATATGGTCTGAGCAAGTGGATTTTTGGTGTGCAGGAAATTGTTTAGTAAATTGCGGCTTTGCAGCTTATATTGCACACTATTTTATTTAAAGGGACATGAAGCCCAAAAAGTTTCTTTCATGATTTAGACTGAGCATAACATTGTAAATAACTTTAATTTACTTCAGTTATCTACTTTGCTTCATTCTCTGTGTCATTTGTTAAAAATGATACATAGTTAGGCTCAGGAGCTGCGAGCTAGCTGCTGATTGATGGCTGCACAAATATTCATCTTATCATTGGCTTATCGACATGGTTGTTGACTCCCAGTAGTGCATTGCTGCTCCTTCAATAAAGGATGCCAAAAGAATGAAGCAAAATTGAAAATAGAAGTAAATTTGAAAGTTGTTTAAAATTGTGTAATCAATCTGAATCATGTAAGTAAAACTTTGTGTGTCATGTTCCTTTAAAGGGACACTGCTAAATCACTTGAAAGTGATGCAGCATAACTAAAAAGCTGACAAGAAAATATCACCTGAACATCTCTATGTAAAAAAGGAAGATATTTTACCTCACAATAGTAAGTGCTCAGTGAACAGTTATCATTTAGGTACTGTCCAGTTGCAGGTTGAAAAACAAAACAGCTAATCAGCATCAGTAGTTCTGAGGTCATGCATTGGTTTGCTATGATCTCATGAGATTTTACTGAAATCCTTTAAGATTTCATAGTAAACTTCCTTTTACTGAATAGGGAAATAACATGACTGTACCTTCACATGCCAGATGCACGCTCCCTTGTGAGTCCCAGTACTAGCTTCCTGATTTGCTGCTGAAAATCCCTTTACAATGGGATGTGGCTATTGAGGAAATTTTGAGATAAAACATCTTCATTTTTTTACATAAAGATGATCAGGTGATATTTTTCTAGTTAGTTTTTATAGCTATGCTGCATCACTTTCAAGCGCTTCAACATTTGGGTGTCATGTCCCTTTAAGTAAATACAAATTAGACTATCTGACCATGCAGGGTTAAGTCCAATGTAATACAGCACAGTAGACGTCTGGCCCTTTAACACCACTATTCCCTGTTGGGTAACTATTTATGGTTATTTTTAACAATCTAACCTAGCTGTTTCCTTATCTGACTCCTTTTGTCAAGCTAATTTTCTTTCATACAGGTGGTGAGAGTCCACAATCCATTACTCCTGGGAATTACTCTACCGTGCCACTAGGAGGAGGCAAAGATTCCCAAACCCCAAGAGCTCTATAAAACCCCTCCCACCTCACTGGCAACTCAGTCTTGTCTACCACTGCTGGAATAAGTTGAAGAATGAAAATGTGCATTTGATTCTTTAGTAAGAGGGGTTCTCAGACTGAGTTGAGGCCCATTTCCCTTAAGAGTACAGTGATTGTTGGAGAGATGTATTCAGAGTATAGGTAATGGCATATTTTTTACCAATTGGAATTTAGTAACAAGCCTTTCCACAGATATCACAGGGACTTGTCCTTTTCCTCTTCCTGTTCGTCCGTCAATATACTCCTATTAGAGATCCTCCACTGTTATGTTTCAGCACTGGTTTTGGCTTCCTACTGGTTTCCTCCAGTAGTAGGGTGTCTAATGGTAAGTACAGTACTTTGTTTTTTTATTATTTGTAACTCTATAAGACTTTTAGGTTGTGATATATATTTTATGTATGTATATGACCTTGGGACAGTTATACATTTTTTAGGTAATTCCCCCTTTAAAAATGTAATGTATTTGTAATTATGCTTTATGTTTTCACCCTAGTTCATTTTTGAACGCTTACTAGCCTTTCTCACGTGTATATTTTTAAACGCACACTCATTTTTTTCTGTGTGTTTCCTTTTTTTGGCGCATGTTGACACACGTCGGCTTTCGGACCTGCGTCCGTCAGCATTATAGTGTACATTTTGGCACGCCTTTTTCTTTATATGTCAGCAGATTGACGTGTGCTTCCTCTCATAAGTACGCTATCTAGATTCTAGGCTAGGATGATTTTTGAATTTGTAAATTTTTAATTGTTTCTTTCAGAGGGGTTAAAGGGACAGTACACTGTAAAATTGTTTTTATATGAATGTATTTTCAGTGACTTGTTATACCAGCTGCAGAGTATATAATGTATGAGAAATTGCATTTTCAGGTTTATATGTGTATATGTAGTAGCTGGTTTTGTGCGTTTAAACCACTGCCTATTACAGTGGTTTGAACTTGCATCATATCTCATTATGTTATCGTTTTGTGTACACAGACCAGCTTCCTTATCTTATATTTGTCTGCAAAACCAAAGCTTAGTACTTAGTGAATTTAAAAATTATAATTTTTTATTGTTCTCTCTTTCTTGCACCCCACCGGTAGTGTAATTTATTCTGCTGGCTGTTTTTTCATAGGCTTATCAAGAGCCTAGACTTCAGTATAGAAACCTTCAGTATAGGTGGGGATACCACAGGCTAAATCAGATATCTCAAATGGATCACTGGGAACAATTTAAAGGGGAGAACATTTTTGGGTGAACTGTCCCTTTAAAGGGACAGTCTACACCAGAATTTGTATTGTTTTAAAAGATACATAATCCCTTTATTACTCATCCCCCAGTTTTGCATAACCAACACTGTTATAGAAATACACTTTTTACCTCTGTTATTATCTTGTATCTAAGCCTCTGCAAACTGCCCCTTTATTTCAGTTCTTTTGACAGACTTGCAGTTTAGCCAATCAGTGCTGGTTCCCAGATAACTTCACGTGCATGAGCACAGTGTTATCTATATGAAACACATGAACTAACACCCTCTAGTGGTGAAAAACTGTTAAAATGCATTCTGAAAAGAGGTGGTCTTCAAAGTGTAAGAAATTAGCATATGACCCTCCTAGGTTAAGCTTTCAACTAAGAATACCAAGAGAACAAAGCAAAATTGGTGATAAAAGTAAATTGGAAATTTGTTTAAAATTACATGCCCTATCTGAATCATTAACGTTTATTTTGGACTAGACTGTCCCTTTAAGTGTTTCCCTTTGTTCAAAATCTCTTTTAATTGAATTTGCTAAATCTTTAGAGGGGGAGGGTTTTTTCAGACAATTAAGGTTTTTCCTTTGGTTTGTTTCAAAGACATCCTCTTTTCTGTTTAAAGTTAAAGGGACAATTTACTTATACATTTTCTCCCCTTTAATGTGTTCCCAATTATCCACTTTATATGTTGGAGTGTATTAAATTGGCTACAAACATTTACATTATCCATATATTCACATTTGAAATAGTTAATTCAGCCTGTAGTATCCCCACCTATCTTGAAAGTTTTTGGCCTTAAGGCCAAGCTATAAAAAGCTTTGTAAACACAGCCAGCAGAAGAAATTACACTCCCAGTGTGGTATAGAAGAGACAACGTAATCAAATGTTATTTTATTGTTCTCTCCAAGTATTGGTGATTGGTTTATGGACAGGTATAAGATAAAGAAGCAAGTATATGTACACAATGTGATAAAGTAATGAGATCTTATTATACCAACAAGCTCAACCCATTTTATTAGGTTGTGGCTTCAAAACACAAAATCAGCTATTTAATATACACAAGTAAACCTTAAAAAGCAAATTCTCATACATTTTATCCTCTGCAGCTGGTAAAAAAAAGTAATTGGAAACACATTAAGGGAAAAACAATTTAATAGTATACTGTCCATTTAAACATATTTGTTCACTTTTAAAGAGATTGTGTTTACTTAAGAGGTTAAAGGGACACTCAAACCAAATTTTTTCTTTTGTGATTCAGATAGAGCATGAAATTTTAAGCAACTTTCTAATTTACTCCTATTATCAAATGTTCTTTATTCTCTTGGTATCTTTATTTGAAATGCAAGAATTTAAGTTTAGATGCCGGTCCATTTTTGGTGAACAACCTAGGTTGTCCTTGCTGATTGATGGATAAATTCATCCACCAATCAAAAACTGCTGTCCACAGCTCTGAACCAAGAAAAAGCTTAGATGCCTTCTTTTTCATATAAAGATAGCAAGAGAAAAAAGAAACATTGGCCTAGATTTAGAGTTCGGCGTTAGCCGTGAAAACCAGCGTTAGAGGCTCCTAACGCTGGTTTTAGGCTACCGCCGGTATTTGGAGTCACTCAAAATAGGGTCTAACGCTCACTTTTCAGCCGCGACTTTTCCATACCGCAGATCCCCTTACGTCAATTGCGTATCCTATCTTTTCAATGGGATCTTCCTAACGCCGGTATTTAGAGTCATTTCTGAAGTGAGCGTTAGAGCTCTAACGACAAAACTCCAGCCGCAGGAAAAAAGCAGGAGTTAAGAGCTTTCTGGGCTAACGCCGGTTCATAAAGCTCTTAACTACTGTACCCTAAAGTACACTAACACCCATAAACTACCTATGCACCCCTAAACTGAGGTCCCCCCACATCGCCGCAACTCGATTAAATTTTTTTAACCCCTAATCTGCCGACCGCCACCTACGTTATACTTATGTACCCCTAATCTGCTGCCCCTAACCCCGCCGACCCCTGTATTATATTTATTAACCCCTAACCTGCCCCCACAACGTCGCCGCAAGCTACTTACAATAATTAACCCCTAATCTGCCGACCGCAAAGCGCCGCCACCTACGTTATCCTTATGTACCCCTAATCTGCTGCCCCTAACACCGCCGACCCCTATATTATATTTATTAACCCCTAATCTGCCCCCCTCAACGTCGCCGACACCTGCCTACACTTATTAACCCCTAATCTGCCGAGCGGACCTGAGCGCTACTATAATAAAGTTATTAACCCCTAATCCGCCTCACTAACCCTATCATAAATAGTATTAACCCCTAATCTGCCCTCCCTAACATCGCCGACACCTAACTTCAATTATTAACCCCTAATCTGACGACCGGAGCTCATCGCTACTATAATAAATGTATTAACCCCTAAAGCTAAGTCTAACCCTAACACTAACACCCCCCTAAGTTAAATATAATTTAAATCTAACGAAATTAATTAACTCTTATTAAATAAATTATTCCTATTTAAAGCTAAATACTTACCTGTAAAATTAATCCTAATATAGCTACAATATAAATTATAATTACATTGTAGCTATTTTAGGATTAATATTTATTTTACAGGCAACTTTGTAATTATTTTAACCAGGTACAATAGCTATTAAATAGTTAAGAACTATTTAATAGTTACCTAGTTAAAATAATAAAAAAATTACCTGTAAAATAAGTCCTAACCTAAGTTATAATTAAACCTAACACTACCCTATCAATAAATTAATTAAATAAAATACCTACAATTACCTACAATAAAACCTAACACTACACTATCAATAAATAAAATAAATACAATTTCTACAAATAACTACAATTAAATAAACTAACTAAAGTACAAAAAATAAAAAAGAACTAAGTTACAAAAAATAAAAAAATATTTACAAACATAAGAAAAATATTACAACAATTTTAAACTAATTACACCTACTCTAAGCCCCCTAATAAAATAACAAAGACCCCCAAAATAAAAAAAATGCCCTACCTATTCTAAATTAATAAATTTAAAAGCTCTTTTACCTTACCAGCCCTGAACAGGGCCCTTTGCGGGGCATGCCCCAAGAAAATCAGCTCTTTTGCCTGTAAAAAAAAACATACAATACCCCCCCCAACATTACAACCCACCACCCACATACCCCTAATCTAACCCAAACCCCCCTTAAATAAACCTAACACTAAGCCCCTGAAGATCTTCCTACCTTGTCTTCACCTCAACAGGTATCACCGATCTGTCCTGGCATCCGGTGCTGAAGAGGCCCAGAAGAGGCTCCAAAGTCTTCCTCCTATCCGGCAAGAAGAGGACATCCGGACTGGCAAACATCTTCATCCAAGCGGCATCTTCGATCTTCTTCCATCCGGTGCGGAGCGGGTCCATGTTGAAGCAGCCGACGCAGATCCATCCTCTTCTTCCGGCGTCTCCCGACGAATGACGGTTCCTTTAAGGGACGTCATCCAAGATGGCGTCCCTCGAATTCCGATTGGCTGATAGGATTCTATCAGCCAATCGGAATTAAGGTAGGAATATTCTGATTGGCTGATGGAATCAGCCAATCAGAATCAAGTTCAATCCGATTGGCTGATCCAATCAGCCAATCAGATTGAGCTCGCATTCTATTGGCTGATCGGAACAGCCAATAGAATGCAAGCTCAATCTGATTGGCTGATCAAATCAGCCAATCGGATTGAACTTGATTCTGATTGGCTGATTCCATCAGCCAATCAGAATATTCCTACCTTAATTCCGATTGGCTGATAGAATCCTATCAGCCAATCGGAATTCGAGGGACGCCATCTTGGATGACGTCCCTTAAAGGAACCGTCATTCGTCGGGAGATGCCGGAAGAAGAGGATGGATCCGCGTCGGCTGCTTCAACATGGACCCGCTCCGCACCGGATGGAAGAAGATCGAAGATGCCGCTTGGATGAAGATGTTTGCCGGTCCGGATGTCCTCTTCTTGCCGGATAGGAGGAAGACTTTGGACCCTCTTCTGGACTTCTTCAGTGGATGTCTAGCCCCCGCTTGGGTTGGATGAAGATATCGGAGCCAGGACCGATCGGTGATACCCGGTGAGGTGAAGACAAGGTAGGAAGATCTTCAGGGGCTTAGTGTTAGGTTTATTTAAGGGGGGTTTGGGTTAGATTAGGGGTATGTGGATGGTGGGTTGTAATGTTGGGGGGGGGGGGTATTGTATGTTTTTTTTTACAGGCAAAAGAGCTGATTTTCTTGGGGCATGCCCCGCAAAGGGCCCTGTTCAGGGCTGGTAAGGTAAAAGAGCTTTTAAATTTATTAATTTAGAATAGGGTAGGGCATTTTTTTATTTTGGGGGTCTTTGTTATTTTATTAGGGGGCTTAGAGTAGGTGTAATTAGTTTAAAATTGTTGTAATATTTTTCTTATGTTTGTAAATATTTTTTTATTTTTTGTAACTTAGTTCTTTTTTATTTTTTGTACTTTAGTTAGTTTATGTAATTGTAGTTATTTGTAGAAATTGTATTTAATTTATTTATTGATAGTGTAGTGTTAGGTTTAATTATAACTTAGGTTAGGACTTATTTTACAGGTAATTTTGTTATTATTTTAACTAGGTAACTATTAAATAGTTCTTAACTATTTAATAGCTATTGTACCTGGTTAAAATAATTACAAAGTTGCCTGTAAAATAAATATTAATCCTAAAATAGCTACAATGTAATTATAATTTATATTGTAGCTATATTAGGATTAATTTTACAGGTAAGTATTTAGCTTTAAATAGGAATAATTTATTTAATAAGAGTTAATTAATTTCGTTAGATGTAAATTATATTTAAGTTAGGGGGGTGTTAGTGTTAGGGTTAGACTTAGCTTTAGGGGTTAATCCATTTATTATAGTAGCGGTGAGCTCCGGTCGTCAGATTAGGGGTTAATAATTGAAGTTAGGTGTCGGCGATGTTAGGGAGGGCAGATTAGGGGTTAATACTATTTATGATAGGGTTAGTGAGGCGGATTAGGGGTTAATAACTTTATTATAGTAGCGCTCAGGTCCGCTCGGCAGATTAGGGGTTAATAAGTGTAGGCAGGTGTCGGCGACGTTGAGGGGGGGCAGATTAGGGGTTAATAAATATAGGGGTCGGCGGTGTTAGGGGCAGCAGATTAGGGGTACATAAGGATAACGTAGGTGGCGGCGCTTTGCGGTCGGCAGATTAGGGGTTAATTATTGTAAGTAGCTGGCGGCGACGTTGTGGGGGGCAGGTTAGGGGTTAATAAATATAATATAGGGGTCGGCGGTGTTAGGGGCAGCAGATTAGGGGTACATAGGGATAATGTAAGTTGCGGCGGTTTACGGAGCGGCAGATTAGGGGTTAATAATATAATGCAGGGGTCAGCGATAGCGGGGGCGGCAGATTAGGGGTTAATAAGTGTAAGGGTAGGGGTGTTTAGACTCGGGGTACATGTTAGAGTGTTAGGTGCAGACGTAGGAAGTGTTTCCCCATAGGAAACAATGGGGCTGCGTTAGGAGCTGAACGCTGCTTTTTTGCAGGTGTTAGGTTTTTTTTCAGCTCAAACAGCCCCATTGTTTCCTATGGGAGAATCGTGCACGAGCACGTTTCTTTCATGTAATTAGCAAGAGTCCATGAGCTAGTGACGTATGGGATATACATTCCTACCAGGAGGGGCAAAGTTTCCCAAACCTTAAAATGCCTATAAATACACCCCTCACCACACCCACAATTCAGTTTTTACAAACTTTGCCTCCGATGGAGGTGGTGAAGTAAGTTTGTGCTAGATTCTACGTTGATATGCGCTCCGCAGCAAGTTGGAGCCCGGTTTTCCTCTCAGCGTGCAGTGAATGTCAGAGGGATGTGAGGAGAGTATTGCCTATTTGAATGCAGTGATCTCCTTCTACGGGGTCTATTTCATAGGTTCTCTGTTATCGGTCGTAGAGATTCATCTCTTACCTCCCTTTTCAGATCGACGATATACTCTTATATATACCATTACCTCTGCTGATTCTCGTTTCAGTACTGGTTTGGCTTTCTACAAACATGTAGATGAGTGTCCTGGGGTAAGTAAATCTTATTTTCTGTGACACTCTAAGCTATGGTTGGGCACTTTGTTTATAAAGTTCTAAATATATGTATTCAAACATTTATTTGCCTTGACTCAGAATGTTCAACTTTCCTTATTTTTCAGACAGTCAGTTTCATATTTGGGATAATGCATTTGAATTAATCATTTTTTCTTACCTTCAAAAATTTGACTCTTTTTTTCCTGTGGGCTGTTAGGCTCGCGGGGGCTGAAAATGCTTCATTTTATTGCGTCATTCTTGGCGCGGACTTTTTTGGCGCAAAAATTCTTTTCCGTTTCCGGCGTCATACGTGTCACCGGAAGTTGCGTCATTTTTTGACGTTATTTTGCGCCAAAAATGTCGGCGTTCCGGATGTGGCGTCATTTTTGGCGCCAAAAGCATTTAGGCGCCTAATAATGTGGGCGTCTTATTTGGCGCTAAAAAATAAGGGCGTCGCTTTTGTCTCCACATTATTTAAGTCTTATTTTTTCATTGCTTCTGGTTGCTAGAAGCTTGTTTTTTGGCATTTTTTCCCATTCCTGAAACTGTCATTTAAGGAATTTGATCAATTTTGCTTTACATGTTGTTTTTTCTCTTACATATTGCAAGATGTCTCACGTTGCATCTGAGTCAGAAGATACTACAGGAAAATCACTGCACAGTGCTGGAGCTACCAAGCTAAGTGTATCTGCTATAAACTTTTGGTATCTGTTTCTCCAGCTGTTGTTTGTATTGCATGTCATGTCAAACTTATTAATGCAGATAAAATTTCCTTTAGTACTGTTACATTACCTGTTGCTGTTCCGTCAACATCTAATTTTCAGAGTGTTCCTGATAAACATAAGATATTTTATTTTTTAAATCCATTAAGGCTATGTCTGTTATTTCTCCTTCTAGTATACATAAAAGTCTTTTAAAACTTCTCTTTTTCAGATGAATTTTTAAATGAACATCATCATTCTGATACTGATAATGGTTCTTCTGGTTCAGAGGTTTCTGTCTCAGAGGTTGATGCTGATAAATCTTTGTATTTGTTCAAGATGGAATTTATTCGTTCTTTATTTAAAGAAGTATTAATTGCATTAGAAATAGAGGATTCTGGTCCTCTTGATACTAAATCTAAATGTTTAAATAAGGTTTTTAAATCTCCTGTAGTTATTCCAGAAGTGTTTAATCTCCCTGATGCTATTTCTGAAGTAATTTCCAGGGAATGGAATAATTTGGGTAATTCTTTTACTCCTTCTAAACGTTTAAGCAATTATATCCTGTGCCATCTAACAGATTAGAGTTTTTTTGGGACAAAATCCCTAAGGTTATGGGGCTGTCTCTACTCCTGCTAAATGTGCTACTATTCCTACGGTAGATAGTAATTCATTTTAAGGATCCTTTAGATAGGAAAATTGAATCCTTTCTAAGAAAAGCTTACTTATGTTCAGGTAATCTTCTTAGACCTGCTATATTTTTAGCGGATGTTGCTGCAGCTTCAACTTTTTGGTTAGAAGCTTTAGCGCAACAAGTAACAGATCATAATTTTATAGCATTATTATTATTCTATAACATGCTAATAATTTTATTGGTGATACCATCTTTTGATATCATTAGAGTTGATGTCAGGTATATGTCTCTAGCTATTTTAGCTAGAAAAGCTTTATGGATTAAACTTGGAATGCTGATATGTCTTCTAAGTCAACTTTGCGTTCCCTTTCTTTCCAGGGTATTAAATTATTATTTCAATTGTTTCTGGAAGGAAGGGAACTTTTTTTACCATAGGATAAAAAATCTAAGGTAAATTTAGGTCTAATATTCATTTTTCGTTCCTTTCCTCACAATAAGGAACAAAAGCCTGATCCTTCATCCTCAGGAGTGGTATCAGTTTGGAAACTATTTCCAGTTTGGAATATATCCAAGCCTTATAGAAAACCTATAGCCAGCTCCTAAGTACCCATGAAGGTGCGGACCTTATTCCAGCTCAGCTGGTATGGGGCAGATTACGTTTTCTTCAAAGAAATTTGGATCAATTCCGTTCTCAATTTCTGGTTTTAGAACATTGTTTCAGAAAGGTACAGCATTGGCTTCAGTTAAGGCCTCCTGCTAAGAGATTTTTTCTTTCCCGTGTCCCAGTTAACACAGCAAAGGCTCAGCATTTGTGAAATGTGTTTCAGATCTAGAGTTGGCTGGAGTAATTATGCCAGTTCCAGTTCTGGAACAGGGGCTGGGGTTTTATTTTATCTTTTCATTGTACCAAAGAAGGTCAATTCCTTCAGACCAGTTCCGGATCTATCAATATTGAATCGTTATGTAAGGATTCCAACATTCAGTTTCTGTAGGACTGTCCTGCCTTTTGTTTAGCAAGGGCATTATATGTCTACAATAGATTTACAGGATGTGTATCTGCATATTCCGATTCATCCAGATCACTTTTAGTGTCTGAGATTCTCTTTTTAGACAAGCATTACCAGTTTTGTGGCTCTAGCCTCAGTTCCAAGAATTTTTTTCAAAGGTTCTCGGTGCCCTTCTTTCTGTAATCAGAGAACAGGGTTTTGGTATTTCCTTATTGGACGATATCTGGGTACTTGCTCAGTCTTCTCATTTTCGAAGAATCTCATACGAATCGACTTGTGTTGTTTCTTCAAGTTCATGGTTGGAGGATCAATTTACCAATCAGTTCATTGATTCCTCAGACAAGGGTAACCTTTTTAGGTTTCTAGAATAGATTCAGTGTCTATGACTCTGTCCTTGTCAGACAAGAGAAGTTTAACATTGATATCAGCTTGTCAAAACCTTCAGTCACAATCATTCCCTTTGGTAGCCTTATGCATGGGAATTTTAGGTCTTAGGACTGCCGCATCAGATGCGATCTCCTTTGCTCGTTTTCACATGTGACCTCTTCAGCTCTGTATGCTGAACCAATGGTGCAGGGATTACTCAAAGATATCTCACTTAATATCTTTAAACCGATTATACGACACTCTCTGACATGGTGGACAGATCACCATCGTTTAGTTCAGGGGGCTTCTTTGTTCTTCCGACCTGGACTATAATCTCAACAGATGCAAGTCTTACAGGTTGGGGAGCTGTGTGGGGGTATCTGACGGCACAAGGGGTTTGGGAATCTCAGGAGGTGAGATTTCCGATCAATATTTTGGAACTCCGTTCAATTTCAGAGCTCTTCAGTCTTGGCCTCTTCTGAAGAGAGAGTTGTTCATTTGTTTTCAGATAGACAATGTCACAACTGTGGCATACATCAATCATCAAGGAGGGACTCACAGTCCTCTGGCTATGAAAGAAGTATCTCGAATTTTGGTTTGGGCGGAATCCAGCTCCTGTCTAATCTCTGCGGTTCATATCCCAGGTATGGACAATTGGAAAGCGGATTATCTCAGTCGCCAAACGTTGCACCTGGGCGAATGGTCTTCACCCAGAGGTATTTCCTCAGATTGTTCAAATGTGGGAACTCCCAGAAATAGATCTGATGGCTTCTCATCTAAACAAGAAACTTCCCTGGTATCTGTCCGGATCCAGGGATCCTCGGGCGGAGGCAGTGGATGCATTATCTCTTCCTTACAAGTGTCATCCTGCCTATATCTTTCCGCCTCTAGTTCTTCTTCCGAGGGTATTCTCCAATATTCTAAGGAATGCTCGTTTGTCCTGCTGGTAGCTCCAGCATGGCCTCACAGGTTTTGGTATGCGGATCTTGTCCGGATGGCCTCTTGCCAGCTGTGGACTCTTCCATTAAGACCAGTCTTTCTGTCTCAAGGTTCTTTTTTCCATCAGGATCTCAAAACCTTAATTTTAAGGTGTGGAGTTTGAACGCTTGATTCTTGGTCAAAGAGGTTTCTCTGACTCTGTGATTGATACTATGTGACAGGCTCGTAAATCTGTATCTAGAGAGATATATTATAGAGTCTGGAAGACTTATATTTCTTCAGGATGGTTTAGATAAAGGTTTGTCCGCAAGTTTCTTGAAAGACAAATCTCTGCTCTTTCTGTTCTTTTTCACAGAAAGATTGCTATTCTTCCTGATATTCATTGTTTTGTACAAGCTTTGGTTCGTATAAAACCTGTCATTAAGTCAATTTCTCCTCCTTGGAGTTTGAATTTGGTTCTGGGGGCTCTTCAAGCTCCTCCTTTTGAACCCATGCATTCTTTGGTCATTATATTACTTTCTTGGAAAGTTTTGTTTCTTTTGGCCATCTCTTCTGCCAGAAGAGTCTCTGAATTATCTACTCTTTTTTGTGAGTCTCCTTTTCTGATTTTGCATCAGGATAAGGCGGTGCTGCGAACTTCTTTTGAATTTTTTACCTAAGGTTGTGAATTCTAACAACATTAGTAGAGAAATTGTGGTTCCTTCATTATGTCCTAATCCTATGAATTCTAAGGAGAAATCATTGCATTCTTTGGATGCTGTTAGAGCTTTGTAATATTATGTTGAAGCTATTAAGTCTTTCCGAAAGACTTCTAGTCTATTTGTCATCTTTTCCGGTTCTAGAAAAGACCAGAAAGCTTCTGCCATTTCTTTGGCATCTTGGTTGAAATCTTTATTTCATCATGCCTATGTTGAGTCGGGTAACACTCCGCCTCAAAGGATTACAGCTCATTCTACTAGGTTAGTTTCTACTTCCTGGGCGTTTAAGAATGAAGCTTCGGTTGATCAGATTTGCAAACCAGCAACTTGGTCGTCTTTGCATACTTTTACTAAATTCTACCATTTTTGATGTGTTTTCTTCTTCTGAAGCAGTTTTTGGTAGAAACGTACTTCAGGCAGTGGTTTCAGTTTGAATCTTCTGCTTATGTTTTTTTCATTAAAAATTTTATTCTGGGTGTGGATTATTTTCAGCAGGAATTGGCTGTCTTTATTTTATCCTTCCCTCTCTAGTGACTCTTGTGTGGAAAGATCCACATCTTGGGTAATCATTATCCCATACGTCACTAGCTCATGGACTCTTGCTAATTACATGAAAGAAAACATAATTTATGTAAGAACTTACCTGATAAATTCATTTCTTTCATATTAGCAAGAGTCCATGAGGCCCGCCCTTTTTTGTGGTGGTTTTGATTTTTTTGTATCAAGCACAATTATTCCAATTCCTTATTTTATATGCTTTCGCACTTTTTTCTTATCACCCCACTTCTTGGCTATTCGTTAAACTGAATTGTGGGTGTGGTGAGGGGTGTATTTATAGGCATTTTAAGGTTTGGGAAACTTTGCCCCTCCTGGTAGGAATGTATATCCCATACGTCACTAGCTCATGGACTCTTGCTAATATGAAAGAAATGAATTTATCAGGTAAGTTCTTACATAAATTATGTTTTTTGAGGCTGGCCGCGTCCGTAAGCAACTCTGGTATAGAGAGTTGCATTTGCGGTAAAAATGCTCTACGCTCCTTTTTTGGAGCCTAACGCAGCATTTTTTTGGACTCTCGATACCAGAGTTAATTTTATGGTGCGGCCAGAAAAAAGCCCGCGTAGCGTTAACAGCCCATCTACCGCCAAACTCCAAATCTAGGCCATTGATAATATGAGTAAATTAGAAAGTTGCTTAAAATGTCATGCTCTATGTGAATCACAGAAGAAAAAATTTGGGTTTAGTGTCCCTTTAAGGACTCTTAAAGGGACAGTGTACACCAATTTTCATATAACTGCAAGTTATAGACACTACTATAAAGAAGAATATGCACAGATACTGATCTAAAATCCAGTATTAAACCTTTTATAAACTTACTTAGAAGCTCCCTGTTTAGCACTGTTGATGAGGTGTGGCACTGGAAGGGGCTGGGAAAACAAGAAGAGCAGACATGCCCCCCCCCCTCCCTTCCCTGCATATGGAAAGACAGATAACATAAACAGGAGTCTGTAAACACACGTATACATCTGACATTGTGGGGCTTGGTTAGAAGTCTGAAAATCCTCACAATGTTATTAAAAAATGAGCAATACTTTATATTTTTACAAAAATACTCCCAGATGGGCTATATAAATGGATCATCTACAAAACATTTATGCAAATAAAAATCTAGTGTACAAAGCTGAGGTTAATTCTGTTTAGACTTAAATTATATTCCTATAGTTAAATTTCCTAAGTGTTTTTCATGTCCCTGGTGCTGTTTCTGCGATAGTTTCTAAGAATGAGCTAAGCCAGGTAAAGGTTTTAATCCTTCAGCAAGGTTTATGTAACTGTATCCTTTGCCGGCTTCTAATATTGAACTTTGGTAAACTGTTCCTAAAGTTGATTAAGCTTTTTCTTCCTTTGGCTAAATGTTCTTTTATTCCTTTGGAAGATATTTCTTCCTTCTTAGATAGACCCTTTAGATTGGAAGATAGAATCCTTCCATAGGAGGGGTTTTCTCAACAAGGAAGTTATATTTTTTAGGCTAGCAGTTTTTATTGCTAATGTGGCAGTTGCTTTTTCCAGTTGTTTAAAGGGACACTCAAGTTAAAATTAAACTTTCACGATTCAGATAGAGAATGCAATTTGAAACAACTTTCCAATATACTTTACTTCCATTAACAAAATGTGCACAGTCATTTTTATACTTATCATTTTTGAGTCACCAGCTTCTACTGAGCATGTGCAAGAATTTACAGAATATATGTATATGCATTTATGATTGGCTGATGGCTGTCACATGATGCAGGTGAGTGGAAATAGACATAACTGAAATGTGTCAGAGTAAAATCTACTTCTCATTTGACGTTCAGACTAAATGCTATTGCATTGTTTTTTAATCATGCATTTGTTGATTATGCAAATCTACTGTATTTCTGGTCCTTTACATAGTCTTTCTAAGCAGTTTTCTGATGATTCTGCTAGTGAAGTTTCTTTGAGCCTTTTGGAATTGCTCAAATATACTAATGCTTTAATTTGTGTTGCTGTTATTGACATCTTTGAGTTTATTTCTAAGAATATGTCTTTTACAGTGCTTTCTAGAAGGACTTTATAATTAAAGTTTAACGCCTAGATTACGAGTTTTGCGTTAGCCTTAAAAAGCAGCGTTGAGAGGTCCCAACGCTGCTTTTTATCTAATGCTGGTATTACGAGTTTGACAGGTAGAGGCTCACCGCTCACTTTTCTTCTGTGACTCGAGGCTACCGCAAATCCCCTTATGTCAATTGCGTATCCTATCTTTTTAATGGGATTTGTCTAACGCTGGTATTACGAGTCTTGGAAGAAGTGAGAGGTAGAGCCTCTACCTCCAAGACTCCAACCGCATTTAAAAGTCAGTAGTTAAGAGTTTTATGGGCTAACGCCGGAACATAAAACTCTTAACTAAAGTGCTACAATGTACACTAACACCCATAAACTACCTATGAACCCCTAAACCGAGGCCCCCCCACATCGCAAACACTATAATAAACTTTTTTAACCCCTAATCTGCCGAACGGACACCGCCGCCACCTACATTATAGCTATGAACCCCTAATCTGCTGTCCCTAACATCGCCGACACCTATATTATATTTATTAACCCCTAATCTGCCCCCCCCCCCCAACGTCGCCGCCACCTACCTACACTTATTAATCCCTAATCTGCCGACCGGACATCGCCGCCACTATAATAAATTTTATTAACCCCTATTCTGCCCTCCCTAACATCGCCGCAACCTACCTACAATTATTAACCCCTAATCTCCCGACCCCAACGTCGCCGCTACTATAATAAAGTTATCAACCACTAAACCTAAGTCTAACCCTAACACCCCCCTAAGTTAAATATAATTTAAATTAAACGAAATAAATTTACTATAATTAAATTATTCCTATTTAAAACTAAATATTTACCTATAAAATAAACCATAAGATAGCTACAATATAATTTAATTATTACATTGTAACTATTTTAGGATTTATATTTATTTTACAGGCAACTTTATATTTATTTTAACTAGGTACAATAGCTATTAAATAGTTAATAACTATTTAATAGCTACCTAGTTAAAATAATTACAAAATTACCTGTAAAATAAATTCTAACCTAAATTACAAATACACCTAACACTACACTATCAATAAATTAATTAAATAAATTAAATACAATTTTCTAAAATAAAATACAATTAAATAAACTAAACTAAATTACAAAAAATAAAAAAATATTTCAAGAATTTTAATCTAATTACACCTAAGCCCCCTAATAAAATAAAAAAGCCCGAAAAAAAATATTACCCTACCCTATACTAAATTACAAAGTAATCAGCTCTTTTACCTGTAAAAAAAACATACAATACCCCCCCCCAACATTACAACCCACCACCCACACACCCCTACTCTAAAACCCACCCGATCCCCCCTTAAAAAAAACTAACACTACCCCATTGAAGATCACCCTAACTGGAGCTGTGTTCACCCAGCCGGGCACCGATGGGTCAGAAGTTGACATCCGGAGCGGCAGAAGTCTTCATCCGATCGGGGCAGAAGAGGTCCTACATCCAGCAGAAGTCTTCATTCAAGCGGCATCTTAGATCTTCATCCATCCCGCGCGGAGCAGGTCCATCTTCAAGACATCCGACGCAGAGCATCCTCTTCTTCCCGACGACTAACGACGAATGAAGGTTCCTTTCAATGACGTCATCCAAGGCGGCGTCCCTCGAATTCCGATTGGCTGAGAGGATTTTATCAGCCAATCGGAATTAATGTAGGAAAAATCCGATTGGCTGATTGGATCAGCCAATAGAATGCAAGGTCCATTCTATTGGCTGATCCAATCAGCCAATCGGATTGAAGTTCAATCCGATTGGCTGATTACATCATCCAATCGGATTTTTCCTACTTTAATTCTGATTGGCTGATAGATAAGGGGTCTTAGATTAGGTGTAATTAGATTAAAATTCTTGTAATATTTTTTTATTTTTTTTAATTTAGTTGGGGGGGGGGGTTGTAATATAGTTTAGTTTATTTAACCCCTTAATGACAGAGGACTTACCAGGTACGTCATGGAAAAACATTCCCTTAATGACAATTGACGTACCTGGTACGTCCTCTGTTGTTAGAAGCGCTGGAAGCGATCATGATCGCTTCCAGCTGCTTACAAGGGATTGTAGTGATGCCTCAATATTGAGGCATCACTGCAATCCCTTATTTTACCCACCGATGCAGAAAGGGCCACTCTGTGGCCCTCCCTGCATCGGACTATAGTCATATCACATTCGTTGGTGGGTGGGAGCAGCTTCTGGGAGGACCGTTAGGTATATGCTCCCGATCGGTATCTGTCATCAGTAGTTCCTGCAATATCGGCGGTTGCGGCGGAGGGGGAGTGGGGGTGGGTGCGCGCGCGTGCGCGCGCATGCAAAATATGACCGGAATAAATATATAATTAATGCAGATGCCTGGGGTCCTGGGGATCTTCTTTGAGTAGTAAGGGATCTGGGAGGGGGAGGGATGTAGATTATTAAGGGGGGCCCAGCTACACTACAGAAAACATATTTTTCATCTTAAAAGTAAAAAAAAAAACTATTTTTGGGGGCAAATTGGGTACTGGCAGACAGCTGCCAGTACCCAAGATGGCGGCAAATAGGTAGAGGGGGAGGGTTAGAAAGATGTATGGGGGGATCAGGGAGGTTGTGGGGTAAGGGGGGGATACAGACTGCAGACAGTATGAAAAAAAAAATAAAAAAAATAAAAAAATGATTTTTATTTCAGTACTGGCAGACTTTCTGCCAGTACTTAAGATGGCGGTGACAATTGTGAGGTGGGGGAGGGAAGAGAGCTGTTTGAGGGAGGTCAGGGGGGGATCAGGGGGTGGGATGTGTCAGGTGGGAGGCTGATCTCTACACTAAAGCTAAAAATTAACCCTACAAGCTACCTAATTAACCCCTTAACTGCTGGGCATATTACAAGTGTGGTGCGCAGCAGCATTTAACGGCCTTATTATTACCAAAAAGCAACGCCAAAGCCATATATGTCTGCTATTTCTGAACAAAGGGGATCCCAGAGAAACATTTACAACCATTTGTGCCATAATTACACAAGCTGTTTGTAAATAATTTCAGTGAGAAACCTAAAATTGTGAAAAATTTAACAGTTTTTTTTTATTTGATTGTATTTGGCGGTGAAATGGTGGCATGAAATATACCAAAATGGGCCTAGATCAATACTTTGGGATGTCTACTAAAAAAAAATATATACATGTCAAGGGATATTCAGGGATTCCTGAAAGATATCAGTGTTCCAATGTAACTAGCGCTAATTTAAAAAAAAAATGGTTTGGAAATAGCAAAGTGCTATTTGTATTTATGGCCCTATAACTTGCAAAAAAAGCAAAGCACATGTAAACATTGGGTATTTCTAAACTCAGGACAAAATTTAGAAACTATTTAGCATGGGTGTTTTTTGGTGGTTGTAGATGTGTAACAGATTTTGGGGGTCAAAGTTAGAAAAAGTGTGTTTTTTTCCATTTTTTCCTCATATTTTGTATTTCTTTTTACAGTAAATTATAAGATATGATGGAAATAATGGTATCTTTAGAAAGTCCATTTAATGGCGAGAAAAACGGTATATAATATGTGTGGGTACAGTAAATGAGTAAGAGGAAAATTACAGCTAAACACAAACACTGCAGAAATTTAAAAATAGCCATTGTCATTAAGGGTAAGAAAATTGAAAAATGGTCAGGTCATTAAGGGGTTAATTGTATTTTATTTTAGAAAATTGTATTTAATTTATTTAATTAATTTATTGATAGTGTAGTGTTAGGTGTATTTGTAACTTAGGTTAGGATTTATTACAGGTAATTTTGTAATTATTTTAACTAGGTAGCTATTAAATAGTTATTAACTATTTAATAGCTATTGTACCTAGTTAAAATAAATGCAAAGTTGCCTGTAAAATAAATATAAATCCTAAAATAGCTACAATGTAACTATTAGTTATATTGTAGCTATCTTATGGTTTATTTTATAGGTAAGTATTTAGTTTTAAATAGGAATAAATTATTTAATTATAGTAAATTTATTTTGTTCAATTTAAATTATATTTAACTTAGGGGGGTGTTAGTGTTAGGGTTAGACTTAGGTTTAGGGTTAATAACTTTATTATAGTAGCGGCGATGTTGGGGACGGGAGATTAGGGGTTAATAATTGTAGGTAGGTTGCGGCGATGTTAGGGAGGGCAGATTAGGGGTTAATAAAATGTATTATAGTATTTGCGAGGCGGGAGTGCGGCGGTTTAGGGGTTAATACATTTATTATAGTGGCAGCGATGTCCAGTCGGCAGCTTAGGGGTTAATAAGTGTAGGTAGGCGGCGGCGACGTTGGGGGGCAGATTAGAGGTTAATAAATATAATATAGGTGTCGGCGATGTTGGGGGCAGCAGATTAGGGGTTCATAGGAATAATGTAGGTGGCGGCGGTGTCCGGAGCGGCAGATTAGGGGTTAATACTATAATGCAGGTGTCAGCAGATTAGGGGTTAGTAAGTGTAAGATTAGGGGTGTTTAGACTCGGGGTTCATGTTAGGGTGTTAGGTGTAGACTTAGAAAGTATTTTCCCATAGGAAAGAATGGGGCTGCGTTAGGAGCTGAACGCTGCTTTTTTGCAGGTGTTAGTTTTTTTTTCAGTCAGCTCAGCCCCATTGTATCCTATGGGGAAATCATGCACATGCACGTTTTTCCAGCTTACCGCTGACTTAAGCAACACTGGTATTGAGGTTTAAAGTGGAGCTAAATTTGGCTCCACGCTCACTTTTCTGAGGCTAACGCAGCCATTCAGAAAACTCGTAATACCAGCGTTGGCTTAAGGGAGTGCTGGAAAAAAAGGCTTGTTAGCCCCGCAGGTCTTTACCGACAAAACTCGTAATCTAGGCGTTAGTCTTCTGATATGGTTTATAAATCCAGGTGTATCTCTCTCTTTTCAGTGAAAGATGTTATTTGGGTTCTATTATATCTACTGTTTTGGTAAGGGGCAGGTTGCACCTTTTTCAGGAGGTTTTCTGTTCAAGATCCCTGAGGTTTAAAGTATAGTTTTTCAGGGTTATCGATTAGGTTCAGAATTAGGCCTCTTATAGGAAGATTACTCTGTTCCCTGTTCCTAAAAATCTTATGAAGGCTCAGGCTTTTTTGGATATAGTATCTATGGGAGTGATTCTTCCTGTTCCTCT